>NW_011888813.1:9887752-9889189 GCF_000151845.1 Pteropus vampyrus
CCATCTTCCTTCCCCCATTAAAATGCAAGCTCCACACAGGCAGGACCTCCACCTGGTTCACACTCTGGCACATTATACAGGTATGAAAAAAACGCTGCTGAGCGAATACAGGTAACTCAATCCATATGCCTTCTCAGATAGACAGCGCATTTCCAACTGCTTCGCTCCCCCTGAATCCTTCCTCCTTTCAGCGGTACCCACCAGGGGGACCCTCTGACTCCATTTCCGCGGAACCTTTAGTCTTCGGCGCGACCCTAGTCCCCATCCTGCTATCTGTACAGCACCAGAGCAGTCCAGCCCTGGAATCAGTTTTTAGCAAGGGTGCTGGCACCTCCCTCTGAGGAACGTGGCTTGAGGCAGGATCAATCATCATTCTGTTTACCTGGTTCCTATGGTAAGAACATGTCTCTCCTAAATTCCAGCCCTGTTTCTTCACTGGATCAATTTGATGGACCTCTAATTTAATTTGCACACAGATCCTGGGGATGTCTGGAACTAATCTGATAATCTTTGGATTACTATATTTTCCAAGTATGTCTCAGCTGCCGATTTCATATAGGGGGACTTTCATGTGAAATAATAACTTTAATGAGGTCGCTGGCTTCTAATTTCTTACCAAATTCTTCATTATGACAGTGCTGGGAACGGACAACTGTTTAGCAGCTGAGAGGACACACACTCATTGCCACCAGCCAGGCAGTGGCTTTAGGGGTCACCTGGGCAGCTCCTTCAGTTACATAGAGAAATGGAAGATATTTTATTTTTGTCTATTTTATTCGGAGATCTATCCCAAGCACCTAGTACAGAGTGGATGCTCAGTAAGTGACTGCAGGTTGAACGAATAAACCAAAACATTGGGTATCTTTAATAAGTTAAAGTACCATGGCATTTCTGAGCTTAACAAACAGCACTTAACTCAATGACATCAGGAGTGTGAGAAAAATGTATCAATTTCTAAATGGTTTTGAGAAGAATTATAAATTAAAATTCTTGCTATTGGAAAAAGTCTAGCATACTACCCTTGCCGCCACAGAAATGACAAAGAGACAAGATAATTGCAGATTGCCAGTAATGAACATATACCCAGCTACAGCAAACATGAAAATTTAAAATGAACAATTACATATGAAAAAAGACACCGTGAATGCTCAACTGGAGGAAAAGGCAGAAATCCATGAATGAGAGGTGTTAACAGTCCAACGTAATTCACTCCACTTCCCCGCCAGGCACAGTCAGTGCTTCTTGTCGAGCCACCGGAACCAGCGAGCTGAATTGGATCGCCAAGCAGGCAAGTCTCCCACTTGTCAATAACCAGCAGCTTTGTGGGAATTGATTAGGAGGCTCCCATCTCTTCTCTGGGAGTCTTATTTTAGTCTATCCATCTTCCTTTGTTAATTTTGTAAATTGGGTTTCAGGGATGTGGAGAGAAAGATCTCT
>NW_011888813.1:9889239-9889498 GCF_000151845.1 Pteropus vampyrus
AAAAATAATCTGATCATATCAATTGTTATATTAAGTTCATTCAATAAGGTCTCAGAATAAACATAAATAATCAACCATATTCATATATGGTAGCAGAGAATGAGTAAGTCGATACAAAAAACACACAAAAAAAGCTATTTATAACTGTTCAAGAAAAATGAATTAGGTGTAAATCTAACAAAACATGTATAGGATTTGTTTGCTGAAAACTATAAAATGCTAATGCAAGAAACCAAAGCAGATCTAAATAAATTGAGAA
>NW_011888813.1:9892233-9893731 GCF_000151845.1 Pteropus vampyrus
CAGACTTCTGGAGGCAGAGGGAGGATGGGGAGAAGAGGATTTTTTACATCTTCCCACTCAGAACTGGAATACTTTTAAGTCGCTATCCGTTTTCAAGGCCGGAACCCTGGATGGCATTATGGACTGTGTCTAGCAACAGAGGCACAAGGCCTGTAAGAAAGTCACAAGACCAAGGAAACAGACATTGGCGCAAATCAGCTGTCATTGCAAAGGTGCAGGCGACCGGTCTACAGACCCAAATGCATCATCTGGAACAGGTTCATGAAGTTGAAATCCCATATAACATGGCTGTCTCATGAAGCAAATGCTCAGCCTTAGCCTTAGCCTGTGCCCCTACTATCATTTGTTTGATTTATGGCGATGACAATAACAGGGACGATTGTAACAATGACCCTAACCCTAGAAGCTGTCAGTCTGGAAACCTGTCATGTGCTAATACTTTAATATGTTCCTTCTATTGCTCACGACAACTTTGTAACATCAGTGTCATATTACTCCCATTTTAGAGGTAAGGAAATGGAGGTCCAGAAAAGGTCATTTGACTAGTAAATTCTGGAGCCAAGAGGATTTGAAGCCAGGTCGATGTCTAGAGGACGAGTTGACCCAACCCCAAAGACAACCTTGTCCCACAATGCAATGCTCTCTCTTGTCCGTCCAGCAAAACCTGGTCAAGCCCCACCCTGGGTGGTATAGACAGTTCCCTTTGCTAAGTGTCGAAAGGCTGAGTCTCAGGCTTGCAGGGGAACGTGGAATGACCCCACTCAGCAACACTTGGGGAGCAGGAGAGGGACCAAGTAAGCCAAGGTGGCCTTTGTAGCTGGAGCTGGGCCTTTTCCTAGGTGCCCGGACTTCTTGGCAAACATCCATTGGATCACTCGCGCCAAACTAAAATATTCCTAATGACAGATTAACCAGGACTTGGATTATTGTCTCTTTGGAAAATGAGGTGGAGTAAAGAAAAGAACAATTCAACAGGGGGAAAAAAAATGAGCAGAGGGCATGAGCAGGAAATTTAAAGAAAAAGAAATAACAACCAGCCTTCAAGCTCATTCAATTCAGAAAACAAATAACCACAAAGAGTCACTTTGCAACAATGCGGAATGTCCACTGCCAGGGCCCGCTTCAGTACAGCAGAGCATCCACATGGTGAGACACCCTGGCGCCCACAGAAAGGACAGCTCTGTAGGCACCGACATGGAACAATCCTCATGATCACAATGACATACATGGTGTATGTCATTTGCACAAATAGGCGCACACACTCAGGCATGTAAAGGCTTCGGCTACCAAGTGACACGTAAGAAACTGGTCACACTGGTTACGTCCGGGGAGGGAATAAGGGAACTGTATTTCTTTGCTAGGAGGATAGCTTACATTTCCTTATATGTTTTTTGTACTTTGATCCCCCCTGCCCACAACATAATAAATAGAGAAAGGCGCCTGAGAGGTGCCGTGGACAATGACTTGCCTGGGGTCCTCCAGAAGGTCAGCGGTGGGG
>NW_011888813.1:9895011-9896449 GCF_000151845.1 Pteropus vampyrus
CCCCCCTGCCCACAACATAATAAATAGAGAAAGGCGCCTGAGAGGTGCCGTGGACAATGACTTGCCTGGGGTCCTCCAGAAGGTCAGCGGTGGGGCTGGGCCTGACCCCCAGGACCTGACTCCCAGTGCTGTGTTCTTCTCACTGCGGCAACTGTGTAGACAGTCTAATTGTCTATACCTCACTCAATACTTGATGCCAAGAATCACTCTTGGAGAAATTATACCAACCTTTCTAGCTCTGTGATTTGGTTAGTAGCACTGACTCTGATAAGCCTCAATTTTCCAATCAGCGCCATCCCCCGTATCACAGGCTCTGGCGTCCTTTGAGTGACGAGTAGGGAATGACAGTAGCTGGGCCACACAGAACTCTATCCCTGTGACACTCTACACAAAGTAAAACAATGACATTACCCCTTGATGCCCTATGGCTCGAGGCCCGACCAAAATGTTTAGCTGGATTTTAGGTTTCTGCGTAGCGAGTTCACGCCAAGGTTAAGTCATTATGTGCATATGTTAACACTCAGCACGTGGACCACGCCCAGGAAATTTTCTATTTCAGGCTCAACATCTGCCCATCCACTTCCCCATTAACTGCATACACATCCTCGAAGTGGCCACTGTGGGCATGTGGAAACGCTATACAAACGCCATACAAACCACTGCGGGGGCAGACACGCCTGGTTCTGCAGTTTGGAGCTAGTAACAGGTGAGCTGGCTTCCTGCTTTCTGGCTATGTGACGTCAAGTGATACGTCTACCTTCTAACCTCAGTTTCTTCATCTATACCTCGTACCTTTCCTTAGGTACCTCGACATCGGTACCTAAGGAAAGAACCAGGCAGTCTGCTGGTTCTGTGGATATGGTTAACTGGAGTTAGTCGCACTACTAATTCCTTTCATCCAGCTAAGTGTTTGGGGGATTCTTTACAGAATCACATGCTCTGGACCTTGGAACAGACGCTCTAGAATGACGTCTGGAGCAGAGGGGGATTCTAACGGAACGCTAGATGAGGAACTGGAGACTCCTCACAAGAAAACAAACAGATCCCTCCTGGGGGTGCTGGGCCACTCACAAGCAGCTTCTTTCTCTAGGAGCTGCCTTTTCCCGCTCATGGGGAGAGCCCTGGTTGCCATGTTTTCTCTTCATGACCTGCTCTCCTGGACCAGCGGACTGGACCAGAGTGGTCACATGACTTCAGTTACTCCAGTCAGGATTCTCGTTGCTCCTGGGAACAGAAGGAAAGATGGCCAGTCCCCCTGGGATACTCTCTGCCACAGTCCCGGGATATTTAGCTTAAAAGCTACAGATGACCCACCAACCATGCGCAGTGTTTGAGGAAACACAGAGGACACAGAGAAGGAAGGAGAGAGAAGACACAAGTGCTACCCGCATTCTTGGCAGCCTTCTTCTTCTTCTTCTTCTTCTTTTTTTTTTTAGGC
>NW_011888813.1:9897173-9903050 GCF_000151845.1 Pteropus vampyrus
AAGGGAAGAAAGCGATGTATCCAGTCTAAATACTGCACGTATCATTGTAAGAGTCCTACATTTTCCTATCAATGCCATGCGTAAAAGATTATAAAAACAATCCAAGAATACATACCCCGAACCAAAACAGTCTAGCAAAAGAGCTATTTTTAAAACCACTTAAGAGTATTCACATAATAGTGGCACAGTCCATTAATCAGGGCGCTTTTTTTCTTAAAAACAGCTTTATTGAGGTATCATTTATACCTTATATAAGAGTTTCTTCAACCAGTCTTGCCCCCTGATGGGGGAGAGAGGAGTAGAACGGCCCAAAATGAAGGCCAGAGCCTGATGGGGCACAGGCTGGGGTGAGGGCAACTCAAATCGGGGAGGAGACAAACTCCCTCCTAGGAGGTTGGGGGTTCACCTCCCCTCAGAGCCTGCCAAGTGATTGTTAGGAAATATGTATGCATTTTCATATCCAGAACATTAAAAAAAGAAAAAAAAAAAGGGGCCCAGATGCCAGGTCCCAATTATCTCACGACCGAGAGGAAGCATCTGAGCAACCTTAGGAAATGAGCAGCCCTTTACGGCACCAGCAATCTCTTTTGGCTGCCAAAGTCAGATTTCTACAACATGGGTTTTATTTTTAATGTTCTTTTTAAGGAGCTGATTCTTCATTCAGGATGCATACAATGCAAGCAGCACAAATACCCTCACTGTATTATAAATAGCCTCTTTTAAGGCGGGCTGGGAGTATAGCGACACGTTTTAACCTAGATATAGTTTTGACAACCCATGTACATTCTTTCGTAACCGCTAAGCACCAGCCTTGCTGTGTTATTTTACAAGACTACATCCTAGATGGCTGCGACCATAGACAGCGAGGCTGTGTTCTGACTTCATGAACACATAATAACGCTGCTCTTTTCTCTTCTAAGAGGGTTTGTTTTCCATCTTTTACAGGTAAATACAGCAAATCTGACATCATGGAATACAACTGAAGAAGCAAAATGCTCAATGTCAACCACAATAACAGTGTCTGAAAAAATTACCTCAACAACCTACTTTTGCCATTTTCCACGGCCCACGGAGGTGCGGGAGCTCCAGGAGTGGGCGGCATCCGGCCAGGCGGAGGGAGACGCTAGACATAGCCGTGTCTGCGCTGCCCCCGCCAGGGGGACACGTGAGGACTCTGTGGGACGCATCACAGAAGGGCTCCCCTCAGCGCCATCTCGCAGGAGAATGAAAACAATAAAAAGCTATATTCAGCCCTGCCTACACAGGAAATTCTCTCTGCACCGATGCTAACAGAGGTTCTCAGAGGAAAGAGCACAAACCAACTCACAAAGCCCAACTCGCAGTCAACTAGTAGAAACATGCAGCTAATCTTAACACTAGGTATCCAGAGATACTTTTTATACAGAATTGAGGCAAAATCGCCCTGAGAAACCAAGCAAATTGAAGTCAAGTTTCTGCAAAAGACAAAATATTTTCTTAGACATAAATATAGTCTATTGTTAATGGCATTTCCTAACCTTAAATTTGACCTTATAATATAGATGCATCCCAAGGCAAATTCCCAAAATACTCCAGGAGTTTTCAAATATTTTCCCTTGTCTAACCCATACCTACAAATGTCCTCTGCAAGTCTTTCTACTGTATCTTCAGTAAGCAAAGAGACACAGGAATCTGCCTATGGCCAAATACGTTCAGCGTTCACTTGTCAATTGTCATGAAAACCTTACTAAGTGTGAAGGGTATGAAAAGGCAAACCTATTAGACTTCTTTTAGGTCTGCTGTCTGATTTCCAATAGGCTCTGGGCATGTGCTAATATGTAAGCTGACAAATACACACACACACACACACACACACACACACACACACACACACACACACACACACACACACACACACATTTGCCTTTCAGGATAAGATGTAAGAATTTCACTTAAAAGGAGACTACAAAGAAAAACCACGTCCCTTGTCTTCTTATAGCTACACGTAAGAAGATGCCCAGACTTAATTTTCCTCTTAAGATGATAGAGAAGGGAAACATACTGAAAAGTAAGATTGGAGCACGTGAAAACCCAGTTATCCTTCACGCACGTACAAAAATGCGTCAGAACAGTTTGGGGAGAGAGCTTTCAGCATGGACCGTCAAATGCTAAAACTAGAAAGGCCCTTCCCGATCATCGAAGCTCAACTTCCTGAACTGACTTATTTAGCTCCTTGAATGTTCGCTTCCTTCAGCCCGTATTAACTAAGCCCCGACACCCTCCGGGCACTGTTCTAAAAGCCTCGTATACAGCGATGAACGAAAAAGAAAGTCCCCGCCTTCTCGAGCTGATATTCTTGGGGACTGATGAGAAGATGGAAAATAACAGAGACACAGATTGCCAGGTGGACGGCTCTCCTGTGGAATACACAGTGCGTGCTGTGAAATAATTTTTACGGAACAGCGAAGTGAAGCTTCAAGTTGCAAAGCTCGTTTGAAGGCAGCCGCGGGAATGGATAACCTAAGTTTTGGTCTTTTTAAGTTTTTATGCAGCAAAGAAATACTAAAACGCTAAGAAAGGCAAAGGAAACACTGACGATCACACACACGTATTTCAGAAGCACGTGTGAAAGGTACACAGGTGGGCATCGATCCGCGTTCTTTCCATCTTTACAATGCGACACCGATCTAGTGACCAAGGGCTGACAGTCCTCACCCTGAAACTCAAAATATCAAAAAAAGTGTTTCTGGGCACAAAATACCCCAGGGTCAGAAATGTTTTCCTTGTTTGAAAGTGAGAAACAACACTCACTTTAAGTTTCTCATTTCAAAATTTCCTGGCCTTACAGCACTTCAAAAAGACACAGGAAGGAACAAAATAAAGACAGAAACAGGAGCTTGGTTTCTGCAGTTTCCCTCTCTCTAAATGGAGATTTTTTGCTATATACATTTTGTTTTTCTATTTAGAGTCCCTCGGCCTCAGGGTGATAAGCCACTTGTGAAATACAGGAAAAGGCTGTTCCATCCACCAGGGCCATCATCTAGAAAAGAGAATCAGTGAAAAAAAAGAATTTCCAGGTAAAAGGGAAACAGTAGAATGCTTCGATATTTGCATGTTGTGTGTGCTCTGTAAGCGGCCTGGTCGAATGAACAAACTCCTGAAGACACCAACAGTGATGACAACCCCATGAGATGCACTGCAAGCAGCAAGGGGACTGGAACCCACCTGCCCTATCCCCCGTCCCATTTGCTTGTGGGTACTTTTTCTCGATGTTCAAGCTCAGAGCTCAAATTCCAATAGGTTCATGACCTGCAAACTGATTAAATAAGTCATCATTTGGGTGAGTGGCTGTTGGCTAAAGGGATTCTCCCCTCCCCTCCGCCGTCCCGAGGTGATGAGAAAATTCTGAAACTGTGGTGATGGTGGCACAACTTTATGATTACACTAAAAAACACTGAATTGTACGCGTTAAGAGCATATGTGAATTCTACCTTGATAAAACTGTCACCCCCCCCGCCCCAAAGTCACCATTATCATCAACCCCAAAATGTCAATGGTCTTTCTTATGACATCATCCTCATACTAATGGGCTATCACTGAAAATTGCTGTTTACGTTTTAAATGTTTTAATCTTTTAAAAGATAAAAACTTTCCCAGGGTATGTCCTTCTCCGGGCCTGGGTGTCTGCACTACAGCAGGTTCTGCACCCTGAAACCACGGGTTTCGTATAGTCACGTGCTCAGAGAGCCGAGAGCCCCGACGAAGGGCAGTTACAGAGAGTGGGCAGGGAGAGTCTTGGTCCCTCATCTCCTGACTGCGTTGTTTGCGGAATGGAGCTGCACCACTAAAGAGAGGAGAAGGAAGGCACGGTTGGGAAAGCTCAAATCCGGATTACTGAGAAAATCAAATTAAATGAATAATAACAACTCTTCCCAATTCATCCGTCCAATTTCAGGGGACAGGAGAAGAGAACAGACTTTGTTTATTTCCTTCCTCCTTCCACTTATCAAATATCCATCCATTCAGTAGTCTGCCCCTCTGTCTGTCTGTCCAACGTCCATCATCTATCAAGAGTCAATCTCCTGTGCAAAAACAGTGATAAGAATAAAATAATTGCTATAAATTACAATGCTATACCAAATATGAGTATGATAACTATAATGAAATCTAAAAGTGCAATTTACCTCTTTGCCCCATCCCTAGCTAAATACCAAAGGTTATTACATACCCACACCTGGGGACCAAGAAAACTTTGATAAGTAAAATTAAAAAAAAAAAACAAAAAACAAAACTAGGTTGGCAGCAGAGCTTTCTGGAACCCAGCAAAGGAAGAAAAGGCTAGGGAAGAATTACTAGAAGTTGTCAAATTAGATCTTACTTCTAGGCTCAATTAAACAGACAATTCAATAAGCTTATACTATAGGCCTGAATTATGTTAAGGAGAGAGAACAGGTATATTCAAGGCCTCTGCTTTCTAAGAGTTTATGGTAAACAACCATGTCCGGCCACCTCTACCACCTGGTCAAACCATCTCATCTTTATCTAGATTACGACAGTACCTGGAGCCCACTCTTAGATCCCTTGCCGAGTGCCCTACACTCTCCAGGGTGATCTGTAAGAAGTGGACCAGATTAAGCCTTGCCCTTCTTCAAAACCTTCCAATACTTTCTAATTGGAATAAAACCCAGTTGCTGTTCCATGATTTTTAATGATCTGGTCTCTACCTACCACTCCCGATTCCTTTTTTTGTCTCGCTCATTCCTCTCCAGCCACATTGGCTTTGCTGTTTTCTCCACAAACCCCATTTGTTCCTGCCTCAGGGCCTCTGTACTTGCCTTCTGCCTAAAAGGCTCTTCTCCTAGATGCTAACATGACTGGTAGCTTCTCATCACATTGGTCCTGATGTCAATTCTTCAGAAAGGCCTCTTCTGGCCACGTTACCTAAAATAAGATGCTATGACTACCACTCTGCCCTCACCTTGCTTTTTTCTTCTTTATGGCACTTATCCCCACCTGAGATCACATTACAAACTTGTTTCTCTATTTGTTTGTTTTCTGTCTTCCCATTAAGATATGGCACAGACCACAGAAGGGGAGAGATCTTATTACTTATTCATTGCTGCCTGTAACTTCTTCACTGCTGTTTCTTCAGGGCCTATTACAGTGACTGATGTATAACAGACGTTTTATGCAAACAGATAATTTTGATGTTAGCTTCACCCTCTATACTTTTGCATTTTTGTATTACTTTGCTTTCCGTCAACAGAAACAAATGATCTATAATAAATGCCCAGCAGAACAATTTTATAACTTCATTGTTAATATTTTCCCCAGCTCCATCTTCTCTCTTCCCTGATGGCTGGCTTTAGTTAAAGACAGAGTTGAGCCGATCTGGGCCTGAAGCCCTGAACATGTAGCAATGTTGTATTTACAGATATGATGCCGGGGGTGGGGGCGGGGGAAGAAGTCTGAGTTGAAATCCTAAGTACAGGAGCATATATGGTGCATTGTGTCGGGTTTGTGGAAAACTGCCTTCTTTCACCTGTTGGGGAAGAGATTAAAAGATGAAATCTACTCTCTCCACAGGAATAAAATTAAAACTTCCTTAACTATAGAAATCATTTTGATTTGAAGTAAAATGAAAAGGCAAAAACTTCAATTAAGTAAATCTCAAGAGCAAATGATCTGAGAAATGTGTGAATTTTTTAAAAAGCCATTCTAATGGTTTAAACAGCTTACTCAAGTGGTCTACTTTAAAATGCCAGGAATTCAACCTCTTGATTTAAGAGCTCTGGAATTCAAGTGCTTCAAATTGAGAAAATAATACAACAAGTAAATGGCCATAATTTCTTTTTTTGTGCATCCTGGCAGTACATCCTCCAGATATACAGCCCCGAA
>NW_011888813.1:9904130-9906952 GCF_000151845.1 Pteropus vampyrus
TGGGAAGTTGGAGCTGAACTGTGTGGTCTGCAAAGCCTGTAATATTTACTATCTGCCCTTTATAGAAAAGTGAGCCGACCCCTGGACTAATGCAGCTGAGCAGGATTGAGGGGTTTTGTTTTTAAAAAGTAAGATATATAAGTAAACCTCTAACTCCAGTTTACCAGGAAATAGCTAGCAATGGGACAATCTGGGGAGAATCTACAAAACCATTTGTCAGTTTTAAAGGAAAGCAGCCTCTGATGTCTCCTAGATCAACTGTCACTTTTTACAGATGAGGAACTGGACCCCAAGAAATCAAGTTACTCTGCCAGGGTCACAGGGAATGGCACAGTCAAGGAGAAAACACCTCTGCTCTCCCCAAACTCATATATGTTCCATCCTGTTGACTGAAAAAAACGATCTTTACTGAGAACTATCTGAAGAAAAAACATAGGATCGAAAAGTGCCAGATTTATGGTTTTTTCCCCCAACAAAACACCCCTAACCCGTGAACCACTGGTGCCTCAGAAGTCATCATTTTCTCCCAATCGGCCTTTAACTCTCCTCCACTGTACCCTGCACTTCCCAGATGCCCCTGCAGCCCTGTCCCACTGGTGAAGCCGGTCCCAGGATGAGTCCGAGGCTACCGAGCTCACTCACAAAGCCGCCCCTCTGCCCGCGGCCCTTCTAGCCTTTCCTGCTAGTGCTTTCGGGTCTCCAAGCTTTCCAAGGCCGATGAAAACAAGGGGCTGAGAAATGAAACTTACTCCAGAAGCACCTCACAAATTTGAAATAAATGCTCACTTAAATGTGTATAAAAATAACCTTATGTTAACCAGTCAAGAACAACTCAACTCTCACACAGCTTACACACAATGATACTTCATGTGGGGGGTGGGGGAACTTGCCAGTTTGCTGTGGTGCAGGGTGGAGCCTCCAAATACAGAGAGTACTCAAAGCCATCCAAGTACTCAAGATGTCGTTTTCCTTCTATATAAAGATCCCACTCAACTGCCATGTCCTTTATGAAATATTTCTTCATTTTTAAGTTACTTTCTTTGTACTCTAAGAGAACATGCCGCTTTAGATCTATAAAATCATTTCTATACACAAATAATGTAACACGCTTCCAGAATACCAATGATGGGCTATGGGAAATGCAAAGCAGTCTTAACACATCGCCCTTGACTTTGAAGCATTTACAAACAATGGGACGAAAGTCATGTAACAAATCCTAAGTTAAACAATTCAAGGGCATAAAGTGGCTTCAGACAGTAGGTGTGGTTGAAATGGTCAGGGAAAGTTCTTTGAAGAACTGCATCTTGAATAACGACCATTTATTGAGTGTCTACTAGGTGCCACTTACACACTTAGTCATTTCAATGATCATCTTTAATCCTTTAACCCTACAAAGTAGTGATTCTTACACCTATTTAACAGATGAGGAAGCAGGTTAAGTGACTTGACAACGGTTACTACTCAGCTAAGAACTTAGTGAAATACAGGCCAAAGCCAGGATTACTTTTACTATCTGAGCTTCTCAAAGTGGGCCATAGACCACTCCGTGGTGTGTGAGAACATCCAGGAAGCCAAGATGGAAAAGACACATTTTATCTGAGCCTCGATTTTACATGAAAATCTAGGGATAGTTTAAGGTAAGCAAAAGCATTATTCTATTACTAGAGATACAGATGTAGCATAAAACAGAACATAAATCTCGCAGAGGTTTCCCATTAAGGCTGTGAAGAACATGGCAGTGACGGTGCTGCCCCAAGTTCTGGTAGGCTTAGGGCTGTGGGAAGCACCTATAGAGGGCAGTCACTTAACAGACAGGCAACAAGGTCAGACAGAGCTCCGATGGGGGTTGTCAAGGGCACTGAGTGCCTGGTGTCTTGTCTCCGAGTTGAACTTGGGGGACCGTGCCAGAGAGAAGAGAATGCGCATTGCGACAACAGCCTGCGGCCACCACAGTTCAGCTATAAATGGCTCCCCTGCTGCCCCAGGTTGTCAGTGCTCATCAAGGCACAATGTGAGATGGTGTGGGCCTGAGGGGACCAAAAATGGAGAGAGCATGTGTTCGGAGGCATCCTCTTGCTTCATTCACGGACGGTTCATGGGCCTTGTGCAAAAGGGCCTCAGGCATGAACCTGGAATTGACTCTGGGGCGTGAAGGTTCTGGAAGCGAGAATTGCAGGAGCTCCCCAGGGAAAGCTGCTCAGGGTCTGTGCATCTCTGCCCTGCTTTGAAGTGGAGATTCCGTTCAAGTTTTCATCATTCGTTTAGACTCGGTCCTTCATGTCTGCCCTGAAATGCTGCCCACGTGGGAGATCAAATAACTCGTTCCCATGAAATGGACTGGGCTGCAGAAATCTCAGTGGAGAACAGAGAAAAGATCAGATCCTATTTCACCCCCAGAGTCATTTCTTAAGGTAAAAGTCTGGCTAGAGGGAGCAAATTCCTTTGGGCTGGGACACCAAGAAACGTGCCAAGTTCACAGGAGAACCAAAATTCTACACTATTTCAAAAGAAGGGAATGTACAGCCACGTTTGCCTGAGTCCTTTTAATAAATATTTTGCCTCCTCCCTCCTTCCAGTCTCTCTGTACCTCTTACGTGCCATCATTGTGTTTTTTGAGGCCCCAATTTCTTTCTTGAAATCTCCCGGGATTTCCTCATTCTGCCAACTCCAGCTGTGTCCCCAGGGAAATCCCTTCTCTCCACATCTCCATTTCCTCCTCTGTACAGAGCCTGTGACTCCATGGCTGTGCAGGAATCTACGGCCACGTGGCACGCATAGCTCTCACACCCAGCACTAGTCCAAACCAGCACTCAGCTCATTTT
>NW_011888813.1:9908012-9910051 GCF_000151845.1 Pteropus vampyrus
TCACTCACTCACTCATCAAGCATCAATTCACTCTATGTCGGAAACAGTACTAGACTCGGGAAATGGCAACAAAAATTAAGTGAGATAGCAAAAGTCTATTCCCGCCAACACAGAACGCCAGAGGCTAGATGGGATCTCAAGCAATGACCCCACCTGTACACTCTCCGGATGACCTGAGGCCCAGAGAGTTGAATACAAACTGCACATGTCCATTTGGCTATGATGGAGAGAGACAAAGATCAAACCATAAGTCTCTGCTCCTGGTCCAGTGTTCTTTGCAAAGTGCCCTACGGAACACTCTAAACAGGATTCTAAACCATTAATGAGGCTGGGCACCATGTCAGACATCAGGACCCGGTGACCTTCAAGGAAACATGACACTCATCAATGTCCGCAGAAAAAGGCCCTGTAAGATGCCACCAGGGCACCTGCACAGGGGCTCCTCCTGTCACCCTTTTAGAACCATTTGCAAGTGATTCTCATTCTTTCTTTTTTTCCCCAATGTCCCAATGCACCTAAGGGACAAGACCCCTGCTCCTGGGTGATGGAGATTCACAAGGAGTCTAGAAGGTGGGGTGGAGGTGGGTCTGAACGCGCACCCAAGGGGCACACCTCATACGCCCCTAATAAAAGGATGAATTCCGGTTGCCTGCCCACCAGCTGAGTAGAATCAGCGTGCGTCCACGGCCCTGCCCTTCCTGTCACCCGTTCCCATACTGCCCTGCCTCCTAAGGATGCCTTTTCAAAGGGTGACGAGATCAAGTAGTCTTTCATGGAACAAATGGCATTAAAAAAAAAAAAAAAAGGCTCTCCACACAATGTACTTCAATCTCCCTCAAACTAAAATCAATCAATCAGTAATACTGTGTCTCCGGCGATCAAAGCCTGGGGGAGGGGGGCGAGTCAGGGCCGAGCAGATGGTTGATGGACGTCGCTCAGTGCTGAGGGACAGGGGGCAAGGATCACAGATGCCATCTCGGACCTCGCGCTCTTGCCATGTTCCCTGAAGCCAGGATAAACAGGCTGTGTGTGGATCTATTTTTGTCACACAGCTGCAAATATAGGGTTTATGAAGATGTCTGATGCTTGGCCAAAGGAGATTTGTGCGCCGTGCCGCTGGTCTACAGGCCCGGAAGAAGCAACCTCAGACCGTCTGCCCGTCCCTCCTCATTCCGATGGAGTGAGGCATATCCCCACGCTCTGACCCCTTACGACTCTTCTCAAGTTGCAGGTTTTCACTGTTTCTCTCCCTAATTCACGAGCGTTTAAGGATGTGCATTATTGTGTTTGGCATCCACGGGCCTCAATGCTCTCCATCATTCTACTGCATGGGCTGCCTATTCTCGGTGGAATTTATTAGCTTTATTGATTTCTATTTCTGACTTCCTCGACATTGGCTCATTGATTATTCAGGGAGAACCTGGCAATGAAACCACAGTTTGATATCCTGCCAATGGGAGCCTGAGCAGGTGGGACCTCTGCAAGTCTTTTCAAAGAACCAGAACCTATAAAAAGCAGTGTAGTTTGGACTCCTCAAGTTATCCTGGTCATTCTGAAAATAGATTATTTTCTGTGTGAGTGGCATGTCACTTCAGTAGGAAAAAAGCACGGAGTTAATGACTCAAAGGCAAAAGGTTTGAGCCCATATAAACCAGTTTATTCTTGAGCAGAGAAAAACTCTATGGTTTAGTTAGAAAACTAAACCTCCATCCATGTGATGGGGGTCCCAGGGCAGGGGCAGGGGGACATGCCCCGCTTAACCACCATAATCGACGTCTCTGCTGACTCATATGGACACATGGACACATAAGAACACATACCCATTCTACTGTTAGAGGGTGAGTCCCACCATCTACACACATGACCCAAAGGTGTTTGATAGTGAGGCTGACATTTTTAAGGCGCAGAGGACAAACCTGTTTTGTTTTGCTGTTTGTTTTTTTCTTCACACAGGATAGAAGTAAAGGATACTGTACTTAAACTTAAGAAATTCAAATTAAAGAGTGAGAAGAGGTTCCTTCCAGAAATCGAGGCTGAAA
>NW_011888813.1:9911941-9919513 GCF_000151845.1 Pteropus vampyrus
ATGTCCTTCCGGGCGCACTCACCCCCACCCTTGTTCCCCTCTAGGCTTCCTTCCTCGGTGAGCTTCGCCTCTCACAAGCTTGGTTACCCCGTGGACCAAGAAGTCACCATGTCAGTGTTTCTAGCTCCGGCCACTGGCCTGTTTAAGCCACACATTTCTCACTACCTAAAACAGATTATCAAGTTTGCCTGGGAGCTTCTAAAACTACAGATTCCATGTCCCTACCCCAGACCTAGTATTCAGACTAAAGAAGGCAACGTCCCCCGGCTATCGCTGAAGAAGTGGCTTCTCAAGGTCTTGCTGCCATTGCCCTCCCTCCCTGCCTGAAGACATGTTACAGAAAGCTGTCTACAAAACTAGCATCAACCTCCAGGACGCACTTGCTACATCACTAAGGATTTCTCTCTCTCCTTCTCTCTCTTTTCCTCCCTCCCTTCCCCACCCCTGGATCTAAAGGACAAATTAGATCTTTGGTTCTCTTTGGTAATGAGTCAGTTTTAATCTTTAAAACATACAAGCGATCATGTTTTTCTCTTTGCCTTGGTCACTAGGAAGCTCACAGACAAACCCACGACTGACCGCCCTACCCTTTAAACCAACACAAAGATCTTATGATATTAATTTCATATATTGTTATCCTTTAACTCTATCTTGAGTTTTCTACCTTTATTTTCCCTTTGCCTTGATTGCTGGGTGTCTTTAAAAAAAAAAAAAATTCCAGTTATACGGCAAAGCTACTGCAAATTCTTTTCAGAACAAGGTGGGATGTTAGACGAAGTATTTAAACACGAAGGTGGGATATTAGACGAAGTATTTAAACACGGTCGTTGACTTGCAGCCCTTCATAGCACAACAGCCAGCTCTAAGGCAGACGGTGACCGGGACCAAAGCTGAGTCTAGGGCTCCGAGGAAACTTTTCGGTTTTAGGGTCAACTCCCCGAACAGAAACCTTCCCCTCTGGCTTCGGTCGTCATAGAATATCTGGGAGTGTAACTGAACTGCATATGAAATATGTATAAAGATTATTAAAATATTTAATAAAAGTAAAAACGGCCATACCCATTCGAAATCTAGACTCCTGATATTCAATTCCAAGTCTGCTGTCTCTCAACCCCAGCCAGTAGATCCGCACGCAGAACTTCTCAAATTCTGCCTCTTACGGAAACATAGCAGGTGGGTCTACGGAACTGCACGCAAGTGACAGCAGATGCTGGAAGTCTCTGGCCTCGTGTATCGAGCAATATGAGTGGGTCGTGCCGAATACCTGAACATCATTCCAGTTGTTTAAAACCATTAAAATTTTAAAGTCCTGGGTACTCCAAACAGCTTGCACACTATGACGCCACAAAACCCACCTCCGTGCTTTTAGTGGAACTAACTACCGCAAAACTACCTGTTAATCAAATGTGATCAAAAAGGTTGCCATCTGCTATTGAAAAGTTTTCCTCTACCTGTGAAAGGCTCTGTTCTCCGGGGTACGGAGTCAGGAGCGCTCATGATGCTTGATGCCAGGGGCCCTGGCTGGTCCGACCCCGTGGCAGCCTGGACCAGAGCTCTGGCCTGTAGGGAAAAGACCCTTGTGTGCTTGTGGTGATCACCACGTGCTGCTAAAATTCAGAGCAGTTCCCTTCCCTTCTTAGCACTGACTCGCTCCATCCGCATCAGGAGGGTAGTCACCGGCCAGCAGTCTCCCGGTTGGCACAGCTGGGGAGCGTCCGGGTCTGCCCCTGGCCTTGTATATGGGCAGCAGGGCCTGACAGAATGGTGCCTGTTCTTGTCACTGCTTTTAGTTATTTCTTTCATGTAATAATTTAAAGATATGGATTCTGTTTATTAAATTCACTCTATGCCAGAAACAGTACTAGATGCAGGAAATGGCAACAAAAATTAAGTGAAATATAGCAAAATTCTCAAGGCACATGGATTAGGCACAAGGAAGGGTGAGATCTAAAGCTTCCTTATTCTCTAATATTTAAGTAGCCAAGAGTGCCTTAAACAGTGCCATTTTATATTTTTGCAAACATCACTTGATCTCCAAAGATGTGAACTAACCATTAACAATAATCCCGTGAACATAAACTAGCAGCTGTAAATTTTATTCTTTTATAGATTTTAGTTATGTAACCGATACCACCTTATTGCAGCCCGTATAAAGTAAATAAAAAACTTCCCATAATTTCCTGACTCAAAATAACAACAATGAACATTTCGCCGTATGTCCTTCCAGTCCTTGGCTTCTAAGTGCTGGAGTCAGCTTCAGTCAGGCTCTGGACCGCATATGTCAGCACTGTGCTGGGCTGAAACCCCAAGGCTGGCTGGGGCATTCATTCAATTTCTCAGAAGAATCTAAGAAGGTAGCTAGACCCACCAAGTGGCTTCATAGTAGTAGTTTCCAACTATGGAGAGCTTATTCTATATTCCAGGCACTGGGCAATACGATGTAAATCTCCCCTGAGAACTAGCATAGTGGTGCTTACTTCCCATTTCACAGATGGAGAAAGTGAGACCTAAAAAGACACAATACTGCTAGTAAGGACAAAAGCTAGGATTCAAAGCCGTGACTGGTCCACCACGGTAAGAAAGAAATATCAGTTTCACATTACTGCTTTCGATGACGACATACAGCTTGTGCCGTCTCTTCTTCCTTTTCACATCTCTGGGCGTTCGTTACCAGGAAGAGAAGCGGGGGCGGGGGGGGGGGGGGGGATGGCAGTCTACTCCAATCTGGAAGGATGGCGAGGAAGGACAGCTGGACCGGCCTGAGGAGGGGCTGGTTTTGCCACCAATTTGCCCTGTGCCCCACAGCAAGCCCAACTCTGGGCCCAGTTCACCTGTCTGTTCACTGAAGATGTGGCCACCTAGGTGTCTAGGTCTGAAATTCTATGACTCGAGTTAGTCCCTGTGTAACCTCACCACATACAAACTAGACGTCAGTGAGGCCAAAGGGATTTGTGTCACTTTGCTGCTATCACCAAAATAATAATTCTGAATACGCAGTAAATACCATTTGAATTGCCCTAAGGAAAAACATCAAGCAAATGCTTCATTTTATTACACATGAGGGGATGAGGATACATTAGAAGAGGGAATGACATGGAAGACACAAGAAGGAAGAACCTCCCCCGATTTAATTTTGTACCATGAAGTGACCCCAAAACCAAGGGTGTGTACTTCTTGTACTACCACTGAGATGAAATAAGCTGAACACTTAATGTAGAATATAGGCCACACTACTGACACCTTACAGCCTGGTATACATGACTACAGGAGTGACGAAAGCCCTTCAGAAATATTTACTGTGTAGACTCCGAAGTATACTCAACAGTTAAACCAGTCAAAATCTGAACATGTGGGCAGCTAACCTTAACAACAACAACAACAACAAAAACAACGCACTGTTATCACCAAAATAATGATCCCGAAGACACAGGAAATATCATTTTCTGTAAGATTGCCCTAACTCTTTTGGGATAACAAATACAGACATATCCCTAGATTCTCTCTGCCCTTGAAATATGGGAGTATCACAGCCTTTGACTTCGGAACACTCGAGACAAAATGTATGTCTGAGTATTAACATAAAAGTGATGTTAAGTTCTTTTTATTATAAGGCATTCTTAAGAGATCTGAAAACTTAAGAGGCAGCATTAACCACTTAGTATTTGCAAAGGACTGATAAACAGAGATTTGCAGTTTAAATGAAGATAACCAGGGCTTCTACGATCTGACAGGCTTTCCTGAACACCTCAATCATTTCGACAAATGCTGCAGAGTTAGGGTACTCTTTTCCAAGCCACCCTTCAAGGCACAACCATAATTATTTGTGCTTTCAGTTACAACTGATCTTGGTTATTCCATCTTCCACTGGGAGTGACAGCTCTCAGTGGAACTGGCCTGTTTGTTTTTATTTTAGGTTTTATTGAGGTATAACTAAAGTAACATTATCTTAATTTCAGCTGTATGACATAACGATTCAACATTCGTATATATTTCCAGATGATCAACACAGTATCCGTCACCACACAGTTATAAATTTTTTTCTTGCAACGAGAATTTTTAAGATCTCTTAGCAACATTCAAATATACAATACAGTACTGTTAACTTTCGTCACCACGCTGAATGTCACTTCCCAGGACTTATTTATTTTGTAACTGGAAGTTTGTACCTTCTGATTGATTCCTCACCCATTCCCCACTCTGGTCCGCTTGTTTTTAAATCTCAAGTTTTCACACACAATGTTTTCTCCACTAGCGAAATGCTCGCTATGAAGTTTCAAGTTTTAAATAAGGATTTCTAAATCAGTTACTTCACTAACATATTTATCCACCAAGATACCATATGGAATGAAAATTTTAAAGTTTGTACAAGTTTCTCATGTGTTTTGAAAGCAAAGACCTTCTCAAAGTTTTCGTTAAAGAGTTCATTTTTTCCCTAATTTCACTTATAGTTACATAAATTCATCTTAACCTACATTTGTGAACCTAACTTTCTAGTTATGAATGTTTGAAAACACACACACATACACAAAAAACCCCACTCTTGGGAGAGACTGACATTTCAGTAATCTTTGCCAGCTGGCATGTTCAAAATGGAATCTAAATATTGTATTAGCAATATCAATAACAAGCAGGTTCGGCAGGCCTTAATAAAACACTCTTGAATTGTGAGAGCAATTTTTGTTATTCTGTGTTTCACCCAGCATTGATTTAATAAAATCTATGACAAACTCTTTTTTAATCATGTAAGAATTCTGAGGTTTATTATATGTGCATAATGAAAATCTGAAATCAAGTAGGTATAATGAAATTTTTCCTGCCCAATCATTTTTGAAACTTTTGACAGAAGTAACACATACCCAGCAAAACCCACATAATACGTGTACAACTCAATGGGTTGTCACAATTTGCCCAAGTAACCAGCACCCAAATGAGCAAACCTCAGGAGCCCCCCTTCCACCTCCTCTAGTCACCACCTTGCACCCCAGGGACAACCACACTGTGACTTCTCTTTGCACACTTTCCCTGTGAACCCTGGCTGGGGGCAACACAGAGCCGAGGGGATCACCTCATCAGAGCCACCAGTGCTGGCCTGCACATTATTTATTTCTTGAAAGGTAAGCAGTATCTTGATCTTACGGGTGAAGAAACAGAGGCTCAGAGTCAAGTATTTGACCCAGCCAAAGGGCAGATAAAGTGTGTAAATGAGTGTGTAGCCATGTGTATGTAGGGGCAGATGTTTGTGTGTGTGTGTGTGTGTGTGTGTGCATATGTGAGAAAGAGAGAAAGCGAGAGGGGGAGGGGGACGGGGACAGGGACAGGGAGAGAGCGCTATTATGAGAGTCTGTCAGAGTTGGGATTCAAAGCCAAGTCTCTCTAATGCCAAACACAGTTCTTTAGCTCAAAAGCTATTTTTAGGCAATCCCATTTTCCTCCTAGTTTATTGACTCACATGTCCAACACATGCCATTTATAGTTAAATGGTGTTATACAGGGAACTATCACACCCCCTGGCCCCCGACACACACACACACGCACGTGCGTGCGGTATGCTAGGTTTTGAAATGCAACCCATTTTCTCATTACATTCTGGATCGTGAATGATTCTGCGTCTTGTTAGAGGTGTCTTAATTTTGAAAATTAAGCTGGGAACAAGCTAGTGAGATTGAAGAGGGTACATCTTTGATTCTGAACTGGATTTCCATCGCTCTTTAAATTATACTGATTTAAGATGTGATTAGTATTATTTTTCCTAAGTTGACTGGGTAACGGGAGAAATGCCACCACATTCTACACTAATGGCATCTGAGGCTCCGATATCTCTTCCCGCTTCTCAGTTGCTGCGGCCCCCTCACCTCTACCGAAAATGGCCTCTTGGCCTGGTCACGGCTGCTCGCGTCTCCTTCCATCTTCGGCCCCAGCGATGACACTACCTTGACCGCCACCCGCGGAGCTCGCGTGCTGTGAGGCACACCTCCCTGGGGCAGTCCCCACGTTTATGACTATCAGCTCCTGGCTCCTGGCCCTTCCTTACGTGGCCATATCAGCATAAGATTTAAATTACACCATCTATCGAGTCCCCACTATCTCGCCACCCCTGTATCTTCTCAAAGTCAAACCCACTCTCCACTACCTTTACCAGACTCTCCCCGACAATTCTGCCCAGAATACCTTTCCTTCATCTTCCCATCTTCTAAACTGGAAGGAATAAGGTAAGCTACCCAAAAGGGACATGGGTGACTTTTCCCATCTCCACCCTGGCTCATCATATTTCTCCTTTGCTTTGAAGACATGTACATGCTGTCTGTGCACTTACTTGTGGTCTGTGCCTTAGGTGTGGGCTCCACTATTCTGCGAGCTTGGCTAAATGAGTGTTTGCTGCTGCTGCAAATGTAATGGTACCTCTTTCGTATTAGGTCCTGGAGCGACGACGCTGTGAGAAACACACAGTTGGCCATGCCAAGCAGTTCACGGGGCTGATTTAGGAAATGCAGGGCCAGCAGCCTAGCATTACACAAGCAACGCCCTCAGTGACAGCTTCCCCGATTCCTGACTTCCTTCTCCCCATCAGAATCTAAGCCCTTCTGCAATGCAAAGCACCGAGGCTTCTCTGTCTTCAGTGATTCTGTCTCCCAGCTGGACTGCAAATTCCTTGAGACCGGAGGTCTCCTTATCTCTTTCCCTAGCACCTCGAGGGGTACCCCGCACACTGCAGGAGACGGAGGAATGTTTGTGAAATGCATGTATGTAATTCACTGGTGTGGACTGAACTGTGTCCCTTCCAAAATTAATATATTGAAACCCGAACCTCCAATGTGACTGAATTTAGACACAGTGCCTTTAAAGAGGTGATTAAATTTAAATGAGGCCATAAGGGTGGAGACCCTAATCCAATAGGGCTGGTGTCCTACAAGAGGAAGAGGAGACCAGAAGGACACCGTAAGAAGGCGGCTGTCTGCGAGCCAAGGAGAAAGGCCCAGGAGAAATCAAACCTGCCAACGCCTTGAACTTGGACTTCCAGCCTCCGGAACTGTGAGAAAATCAACGTCTGTTGTTTAAGCCATCCAGTCTGTGGTATTTTGTTATGGTGGCTCCAGCTGATTAATATACTCGCCCACTGTCCAAGCACCTTGGACTCTAAAGTTGGGACTCTGGGAATCAACTCTGGCTGCCATGAGAAGTTCACAAATATCCTGAGGTTGGCTGCTCAAGGCTAATCCTCAGTAAAGGACACTTATATCCCATCCTCCCTCCCTCCTTTATTGCCGATGAGGCAAATCTAGTTAAGGCAATCCCATTCTGCCAGGAAAGTGAAAGTCGGTCACCATTAACTCAGATTCTGGGCCTCTGGGAAATTATTTTAGGTTGACTGACACCACCATATGCCCTGCGACCTTGGCAGTCCTGTGTACCCAGGAATGATGGCCGTTATCAGAAAAAGAAAGTTGGAAGAGTCTCAAATGGGAAGATCTGCATTCTGGCCTTAGACCTTCCACTTACTGGCTACATAGATTTACTTGCACATGTAACCTAAGGTTTTTTTGTGCCCATTGCTTTGTTTTTTTTTTTTTTTTT
>NW_011888813.1:9920883-9923271 GCF_000151845.1 Pteropus vampyrus
TATAACCGCAGTTCAGCTGTACACAGATTGTCTTCATCTAATCGTCACAATAATTGTACCGACCTTGCAAGACTGGTATTTTCCTATTTTACAGTAGCTCAAAGAACTTTACGTAACTTTTCCAAAGTCGACAGCAATTAAGTAGCAAGGCAGGGACTAGATCCAGGTATGTCTGATACGAAAACTGAGGCCTTTTATCTTCATGCCATCGTTTGTAAAGGTCAACAGGAGAGCTGAGGGTCACGGAGACACCGCAGAAGGAGGGGCAAGGGGATGGTAGGAGAGATTTATTCTTGCAGACACACGAGGAGCAATGATAAAAGCCTGAGTGCATGGGCCACGTGCGCCCGTGCATGCACCCCCCCGCCACGCCTCGCACGCACTGTAGCGCACACCACCCAGGAGTTCTCAGCCGCGCCTTTCAGTTGTCGAGGGAACAAAACAGGAACACAAACTTGACCTCTTGCAGTTTACAGGTGGACCCTTTTAAGTTCACTTCTGAAACTATAATGTGAACCGCTCACTTGGAGTATGTTCTAAATTCTCCTTCATTGTAAGCCTCTTGGCAATTGTATAAAAATATTTCTTTCTAGACTTCCATCTACGCACAGTTTAACAGAACTTCAAGGGGAACGACTTTTCCAACTGTATTTTAAGAGTGAGCCCTTTGATACAAGCAGGCTGTGCAGTACAATATGATCCAAGGTTGTATAATCTTTATATTTTATAATCTAACTGATACAACTTAATAGACAAGAAATGCATTTTTAAATGCGCAAAAAATTAAACTATAAGGAATATTCCTATTGGTAAAGTATAATTAGTATAAAAATATCTATATCTACCTATCTACTGGTATAAAATTCAGGTAGACTCAAATACTCATTCTGTTAAGGGGTGTGTTCCTCATTGCATTAATCTTTGAATGACTGTCTACGGCCATGCCACCCTGAATGAGCCCGATCTCGTCTGATCTTGGAAGCTAAGCAGGGTCGGGCCTGGTTAGTACTTGGATGGGAGACCACCTAGGAAGACCAGGTGCTATAGGTGTTTTTTTAAAAAAAAATCTTTGAATGACTAATTTCAGAATTTCCCTTTTTTTCTATCCACACCCTTTAAAATATCTTAAAGTTGGCTGTTTACAAAAGTCACATGTAGGGACAAAGAGAAATGAAGTGCCTTAATTATTTGAATAAAAGAAGACAACACAAGTATTCATTTCCATCTTTCGATCTTGTCTCAACTGCTTTTAAGCAATATAACAGGCTTCTTTTCAGCCGCAGTCTGTAAAACACTAAAGAATATCTAAACATCTAAAGTAGAAAACTGTTTAGAAATACTTATACCATTTCAACCAAAGGTGGGTATGTCTGACCCTGGCTCTGTGACCTTGACCAGGACAACTGCACCAGGCCCTTATTTTCCCATCTATAAAATGAGTGAAATAATACCTAGTACATAAGGCTAATATAAGAATAATGTAAAGAAAATACACAGCCGGACACGAAGGACCACATAGCGTATGATGTCATCCACATGAAATGTCCAGAACCGCAGGTCCGCAGAGACAGGAGGCAGGGCAGTGGACGCACAAAGAAGACCCTAGTGCCAATTTACTCATCAGAGCCGACAGGTGCCTTTTCTCCAGTCCCGCCTCCCCGGCTTCTCTGCCCAGCAAGCGCGCCTGCCCCTTCCCTCCTCTCTCTGTGCCCTTCATTTTAGCGATTTCCTCCACTTTCTAAGCTATTTCTTTACTGTTGTGGCTGCTGTCAGCTGCTGCTCCTCCTCCTACCACACTTCGATACAGACCCTTCTCCTCTGGTCATCCTATACTCCCGAGACTCCCACTTCTTTCTGCCCGCCACTTAATGGGTGTTTCTGGATTGACAACCTCCGAAACGTGCTCTCCACGTCGACTTCCCTCTCCTGAGACGCCAGCCTCAGTTTCCACCTCCTACTGGCCATCACCCTGAAACAGCAGGCTCGGCCCATACACACCTGCTCGGCAGGTACCTGGCCCAGAGGGGGCTCTCCGTGCCATGTCCCCAGTCGAGCTGGCAACTCCTTCTGACTCCCTGTCTCCGTCCATAGGACTGCCATTTGCTCAGGATGCAACACTGGATTTTCATGAGAATAGTTACTATGATAGCAGATCAGCTGTAATTAAAAGACGGCTGTCCAACGGATGCTTGCTCAGTTTCCATACTACGCTGCACACATCGTGGACGTCGGGGTAACTGGCGATTAGGAAAATTTGGATTCCCAAGAGACAGTGAAAGCCAGAATTGATCGAAGACTTCTTTTAAAATTGCATTTCCTTATTATTTTTTTTAAACAAACTTAAAAACATATTCTCAGAGACCACATAGATGGTGGGTAATTAGGAAC
>NW_011888813.1:9924081-9926040 GCF_000151845.1 Pteropus vampyrus
CAGGGGTACAGCTAGGCGTCTGGGAGCTGGGTGACCTCTCAAGGAAGCAGTCCTGTTTATAAAGAGATGCACGAACTGTCCTTCAGATCTATATAAATTCCACAGGATCCGGGGCGCCCCCAGTCTCCTGCCAGGCAACTGGACAAGGGACATTTTTAGCAGAATACGGGGAAACCACACGCTGAGAATTTTAGCCCTATTTTCCTAAGAATCACAGTTTTGTCAAATATTACAATAACTCTGGAAATTTAGCATGTTGTAAACGCTTTACTAATACGAATGCATCAAATCCTCGTAAGAACCCCACGAGACAGACAAACGTTCTTATTATCCTCACAGAGAGGTTCAGCCAGCTGCCCAGGAAGCCACGACAGGGTTCGTTTGCAGGTTGTCCAAATCAGTAATATTGCCTCCCCCACCGCCGCCGACGTCCATGAGACCTTTGAGAATTGTCTCGTTCGAGGATCGGGATCTTCAGCCAGGCTGCCACCACCCTCTTTCCTCTCCCTGGACGCACTTGCAGACACAGCGAGCTGAAGGGAACACTCTTTTTCCACTGAGCCAGACAGAGCTAAGTCTCAAACTCCACTCTGACCTACTTTTGGGGAACATAGCTGAAACTCCACAGGAAACCTCTGCCATCCGTGAGGTCCACTCCCTAAGACACGGGTCAGACAATGAAGCCTCGGGATGCCATGGGGCTTTGCCCCAAGTCACAGAGTTCACCAAGTGGCAGTGTTGGGACCAGAACCCATCCAGGTCCCTCCCTGCTCCTTCTTCTCTTACCTAGTTTCTCATATACTAAATACTTGGCTCTTGAGACTTCCGTGGCACGACTGAAAAGCAAAGTGAGGTACCACATACACTTGAGCGTAAGAATGTCTAGCTAAGGGAGAGGGTAAGGGCTGTGCAAAGTGGGTGGTACACAACGGTCCTTCCAGGAAACCAAGTGCATGAAGCTAACCTAGAACTTGGGAAGCTGGCATCCCCAAAGCAAGTCATCTAGTGGTCACAACCAACCTCTGTCACCTTTTACCAATGGCAAGCACTCTGTACATTCATGGAACAATATGCATCTGGCAGCAAAAGAGCACGTTTTCTTTGTCCCGTTTTGGGGCCTGCAACAGCACAGTCCTGCTCGGCGCCCTGAAAATGCCTGCGAGGCCTTCTTTCCATTTCATTAGCTCACCCACTGGGTTGTCAGCAGCGAATGGAAATAAAAACTTGTTATGCGCGTTATGGAATATATTTTAATTCCGCCACTGCATCCTACTGAAACAGATTTAATAATAATTAGTGGCCCAATACTGGAGTGACAGAGAAAAGGAAGAAAGAGGGAGGGCCAGGAAGGCCGGCCAGGTGTTAGTAACAGCACGGTGGCCGCATCAGTCCTTCTTGTGAAGGACTGGGACGTGTGGTCTGACCCCAGAACGGGCTGTAAACGGCTGAGGGGGCAGGCCCTGGGCCTCCCTGGGAACTCCAGCCTCATCCCAAGCCTGTGACAGAGATGAATAAGAAAGAAATGCTTGCTGGCTGGGGTAGTGTGGCTGGGCCCGGGGAGCGTCTGCTCAGAGGCAGAGCTGGAAATAAAAATAGGTGGGCCCGAGTGGTCAGCGGACCCAGAGTTATAAAGGCAGCAGTTTCTCTCAAAACAAAATTCTGCAGGGGGCTCTAAGGCCTGCGGGGCCTCTGAAGACCATGAGGGCAAAAGGGGAAGATCAGATCGACAGTAGCCTGTAGACACTTCTAGAAGAAGGCATGATGCGAACAAGGTCAGCTGTGCCACGTGCAGCTGAGACGAAACCTCCAGGGACCAGATGCAGGTTCAGACCAGCGGTGAGGGGTGTCTTTAATGAGGAACCACTGATGATTAAAATAATTCATCTGAGGGGGATGTTTAAATTAAGGCACCTAATGTTAAGTCTGATGGGTAAATGGAGAGAGAGAGAGAGAGAGAGA
>NW_011888813.1:9930240-9932119 GCF_000151845.1 Pteropus vampyrus
CAAACCTTTTACTGGTGTGACTGGGCAGCTCCCTTTTTAATATACCCATATGTTCATTGTAAAACTTTTGCTTGTGGTTTTTAGTGACTTCTTGATGAGCCAGTACCACCCACCAAAGGAACATAAAATAATTAATTAGGAAGAGCATGCACGTAGTTTGAAAAATCTTGTCACGATAAAAGTGTCTCAAGAACTCTATATACAGATCCAATAAATGAAGAAACATTGCAGAAAAAATAAAGTTGACAAATCCCCGCCCACACTCCCCAAGTCTCTCCAAGATCCTTCTGATTTTCACATGTACAAAAAAAATGGGCTGTACTGAACTGGATGTGGATTCAGTGGCATCTGAAATCTGTAATAATTTCATTCTCAATCACTAGAATAATTAGGAGAATTTTTAACGCTACCAGGAAGAGGAAAAAAATCTTCCACCTATGAGACAGACTCTCATAGTAAAATCACTCAATTTCAGAAACTTAATTGATGTTCCTCCCCGTGCTTTTGCCTGAAACAACCCAAAATATGCTTAGAGCAAATCTTACCTAGTGTGGAACTTAATGAATAAAAAATGTATAGGAAAATGCTCTCGGTAAATAAAAATCACTTTTCTGTAAATTATCCAGACGTGATTGATAATCACATTGTTGCTATAGAACTAGAGGAAAAATAAAGATGCTCGTAACTTTGAGATTTACTTGGAAAAAAAATCCAAAAGCTCATCATAATCGGTTTCCACATTTACTATCCGAAGTGAGATAAAATAGATTTTTTAAAATTAAGTATTAAGTTTTGAGAGTGGAGGGAGTTAACTTCTTTTTCTTCAATATTTAGGATGGCTATGATGAATTAAATGCTCTAATTAAAAAATAAGATGAATCAAACTTGCCTGCCTAAATTTTACCTGTACCAAGCAAAAATGCAAAGAAATTCTTAAGTTACCGGCTTTACAGGCTATTAGAAAGCCAACATACTACTGCATGGCCTATAACGCAACAACAAAAATGCGATCTCTCTCCCAGTTGTTTGAGCTGGTCCAGAAACCTGAAGATAAATGTCTCTTCTCTCTTAGCCGCATTTATATTCTTCTACTTCGCATGCATGGCCAGCCCTCGGTGTGTATACTTTTAAGAAAAAGAGTCTTAAACCAACCAAACAAGAGCTCTAAACCAACTGAAATGCACTGAAACTCCTCACCATAAGCCCAGTACAGTCCCAAAGCCCTTGGCACAACCAAATCCACCAGGCTTTTGGCCAGATGTGCCACGCTGACACCTGGCCAAGCAACATAGGCTAATGGGGACAAAACCAGGAACACCCTTGGGGTCCAGCCAATTCTAGCTTATCTACACAGCAGATACCAAAAACAGTGATACCCCAAAAAAGTAATTTCTGAAAGTATTTAGAATGCATCTTACTGCTATCTTTTTGATGTTTATTCTTAACTTTAGCTATTTCAAAAGAAACAATTGCGAAAGTAGAGATGAAAGGTTGAATTCCCTGAGTGCATGGGATAGGAACACATTCAAAGCAGCTGACCATGGGTTGGACAGCAGGAAGGATGTCCCCCTGAAATGATGCTTGTAGGGACAAGTGAGGGGTGTCTGAACTCTGAGCCTCCGAACAAACCACAGTCACCCTTCCAGGCACACACAGACATTGTGGGACAGCCAGGAACGAGTGGACCTCCACGATGACCACGGTACCGAAACACCCAAAACATCCCCGGTAGCCCAAGCATTGAAAAGACGTAACGGGGTTTATTTTCATCAGCCCAGTTTATGCTACTGCCATGTAATTCCAATTTTACCAAAGCCAGCCAAACACTTCTAGACTATGACCAGTGACGACAGACTGAAGAAGCAGTCCTGGTTTCAGG
>NW_011888813.1:9933059-9935444 GCF_000151845.1 Pteropus vampyrus
TCAAGGATTGGTTTACATTAATGTGGAAAGCACTTAGTCAAAAATGTTACTACACCCAGCCCAACAGGCAGTATAAACTACTTTCACCAAAACAGTCCATGGCAAATGATATTGGTCAAAGCATTATCAATCGCCTTCAACATTAAAAAAAATAGGAAGTCGGTCTGAATAATACATTCGTAAACTGGGCGGACAGACACCCAGAGAATGAGAAATCTGAATGCCTCATCTGTCAACCGGGTCTCTGGCAATGCAATACCGTTAACAAACGGAGAAATGCCAGAGACACATTCTGCTGACCGAACCTTCATTAGCAGAGGTACAAACAGCGTCGCGCGTACAGGGACACATTACATGACTGGGGAGCAGTAGAAGGGGAGGAAAAAAAGAGAGCTTAAGTGTAAAAGTACTAGTAAATATTAAAGCCATGTCAAATGGGCTAGAAAACACACCGTGAACCTTGACGTAAATGAATCTTTTTGTTTTATTCTGTTTTGGATTCGCTATACTCAGAATAAGCGAGAATAATGCGTCTCTCAGCTGTGGCTTTTCCTACAGCCCAGACTCTCAGCTCTGGCAGGTGTGGCCTCTGAGTGGCCAGGACAGCAGATCTGGCTGGGGTCGCAGGGCTGTAGGATGACGGCAGCAAGCTGATTTCTCTCCCCTCCGATTCCTGTCCTATTCCGTTTTCAGGCTTTTAAGGCTCAAAGTTGCAGGAAGAACACTGTGCATAAAAATGCTTACGATTATCCTTTAACAACCTCAGCCAGCTCCTGGGATTTTACCATTTTATTTTTATAAGAAACAGGAAACAACAAGCTGGCTGTTGCCAATACTGAATCACCTGATGTCTAAAGATATTTAAAAACTGAGGACTTCATTACTGAGGAGGAGTTAGTGCTTCTGGAGAATTCAATAATTGAGTGTTACTGCAGGAGCCTGAATATCCATCCATCCAGCTTACTTCCATCCAAAGCTCCTCTTTATCCTGACCTTGATTTGGCTGAAAACTGAGTAGATGCCAGGGATGGAGTAAATGTGGGCAACTGAGGACGAGTAAATCCAGTGGTTTAGATAAGGAAAATTCTCTATATGATAGAAATCTACTTAAAGATTTCTACAACGCCCTTTTAAAATACCTAAGTCGCTGATCACTATTCTAGTCACCCTGCTGTGCCGTCTGTGTAATCTATACTGTAGCAGTGAAGAAAGATTTGGATTGACCACCCACATGCTCTTACCTGGCCCCTACTGTAAATGACCAATTCACCTGGGGTCTCTTTCTAGCTCAAAGTAAGCTGTTTCTTGTCCTGCTAATTTCAAAGCTTTCAAACATATGAATTTATTGGCTCTATATTCTATAGTGTTCTTTTGGATGGTTTCTCTAAATGATATCTAACTATTAGTAAATCGAGGATTTATTAAGTGCTTATTGAGAACTGGTGCTCAGAAGAACATGGCATTGCGGGGAGAGGGAATTAAAAGCCACATTGTATGGCTTCTAGGAAGATAATGACATACTTATGTGGTTCCAACCTTCTATGATTCTACCTGAAGAGATAAGAAATGCCTATAAAAAGGTTGGTGGTTATGGCCCTGAGTGGCTGCAGGTTGTAGAGGCTGCAAATAGATGCTCAAAGTTCATTTGAAAACGTTACATGAAATTAATTGACAGTGTGTATCAACCCCAGTAATTCAGAGAAGCATGTGGTTGAGGTCTTTTGTAGAAGAATCTGAGGCCACTCAGCAAAACACCCATTCACATGGCAAATCAAAAGACAACGGTGGGAGGGGCGTGGCTTGCATAGGGGGAGGATGAGGGGACCCTCCACACTCAGTCACTTAAATGTCAGTGACTTGTGAAAGGACGCTGCTGTGAGAAGCGGCCACTAGGGCCCCCTTCAACCTGCCGAAGTGGGTTTTCATCACCATACGACGGTGCTCCATGCTGCTCCGCTCCGCTCACCCTGCTCGATGCTGGGATAGCCAATGACTAATTACGGAGAACAGCAATGACACTTTCCCCTGGGACCCTCCAATCCTGGGGGTGAGCAGGGCAGGACCCACCCTCCCCACTGTACGGATGAGGAAATGGAGACTCTGAGGGACGACGGACTCGCTCAGCCATTACATGGCTGGTTAGTGATCAGCCCAAGACCAGACCAGAGCTTTTGGTGCCAGCCCTCTGTTCCGACACATGTATCACGATGGCTTCGACTTCATTTCTCATCTTCCAGCTTTTTTCTCCCAGCACTAAACTCCTAGCTATCCTCTGTGGAAGAAGGCTGAGGATGGTATTTCACTAAGAATCCCCCCGAGGCAAAACCCCAAGCTACAAATGTGAAACGCGGGCATGTGGGCTCCTACTAGCAGAAACAATGCAGC
>NW_011888813.1:9936924-9939589 GCF_000151845.1 Pteropus vampyrus
AAACAAACAAACAAACAAACAAAAAACTTGAATTCAATTGTTTTAATTCTAACTGGATTAATCACTAGGAAATAACAGAGGAACAAATATGACCTACACTTCACACTAAACCAGACTCCTTGGGTGGAGGCTGCAAGTCCCTGAATTCAGGGACCAGAACAGTCTGTCGGAGACATGTGTGAGGCAGTCTCAAGTTTCACAGAATATTGTTCAGTTTGAGAAGCATCCATGAAGAGCACAGTTGAGAGTTCAAAATCCTGGGGAACATTCTCGACATTTTTAATAAACCTGAGTAATAAAACTGGAGTGTGTTGACATTTGAAACCATTTCAGTGCCTGCCTGGTCCCATCCGAGTGTACTGGGGACAGCACAAGATGTGGATTCAGGGAATTTGTCTGTGCAAAACACATGTTGAAAGTCTTTTAACATGTCAAAGTCTCAGTTCCACGCCTGCAAACTGACGGCCGTGACAGGAGCTAGTGTGTGAAGGTGAAATGAGCCGATGTATGTAAAAAGGACGCTCTGCAACCTGCAACCATCCCAGTGGTTGTCTTGGTTACAAGAAAACCACAGCTCAGTTTTCTTGTTAAGTGACATGCTGGGTGCCAGCACTTCCTCCTATAGCCTGAGGTGTGGACTCTCCCGGTATGGCTCCTTCCTTTATTCCTGTGACGGATGAGGTAACCGCACCTCCAGCTTCCTCTTTTCTTTAAGGATGCTTTGAGACCATCTCATTGTACTCCTTCCTCAGTCCAAAGTAGCAGTGAACAGTTTCTAAAATCAACAGGCGAGAAGCAGCTTCACAGATGAGAAAGCTTAAAAAAACTCGAAACAAACCAAAACAAAAAACCCAGTAACTCTGCACAGAATCCCTCGTAGGTCCAAACTGGCAAGTCCGCAGCCCGCAGTGACCTTTCTGGGTCGTACGATCCGAGCTGGCCTCTCGCCAATTTTCAGAGGTCGGCAACTGCTGGGAAGGCGATCACACAACCACCATCCAGGACCACAAAGCCCACAACTGACAGCCTGGCAAGAGCACTATGAGGGCAAAACATGCATCGTGGTAAGAAACGTCCAGAATCGTTTTGTTAACTTAGCCCAATGTGAAACCTAGAGACTCACCCTGACTCCACCTGGATCAGCCTGAAACAGCTCCTGTGTGCCCGTCACGGCCAAGGCCCTGGATGTGCCGAGGGCTGAGATGGTTGTGAGACTCCGACAGGCGGCTGCTCTGGAGTCGCTAGGTATATTTAAATATGTCGGTGCTTCACGATGCTCCACAAAGCATGCTGTTAGGGCTTCCTCCTCGGACAGGTTTGAGAACTGCTGACCTAAGACAACGGGGTTCCCTAGCCTCGGCACTACTGACGTTTGGAGCTGGGTCATCCTTTGTCATAGGGGCCGTCCTGTGCATCGGAGGGTATTCGGCAGTCACCCTGGCTTCTACCCACTAGAATTCAATAGCAACTCCTCCCCCAGCTGTAGCAACTAAAATTGTCTCTGACATTGCCACATGCCCACTGGGAGATAAAATTTCTCCCAAGTGAGAACCACTGACCTTGTGGGCAGCAACCCAACTAAACTGGCCTCAATCATCTCCCAATCGCCAAGTCTCAAACCCATATTACATCAGCCGATGTCGCCTCCTCTCTTCCAAAACCAAGCCATTCCACATAAACAATTCACCCTCCATTATTTCTATCTGCATCTGAACCTTCTCCTTGGCCAGAGTAACTCCCCGATTGCCCTCCTTTCCTCTGGAATCGCTCCTCCCTCCATTACCTGTGGTCTCCACTTGCCTCTCCCTTCTGATGACTTACAATAGCATCTCATCTTATCCATAGCGAAATATCTACTGGTGTCCTGCGCTCAGCTCCCAAAATTCTGCTATGTACTCACAAAGCCCATGAGCTGGGCACTGAGTGCCTGACGTCTACTTCCTCATGTCACAGTCTTCCTGGACTGGCCACAATCCTCTCATATCAGTCACCAGAGGCCTTTCAGTCACTTAGCCGTTTAGGGCTAGTGGCCCTTGATCGCACCGCTGTCCCCTCTCCCTCTACGCCCTCCCACACGGGCTCACACGAGAAGCTTGCTTTTATTTTCTGGTTATATAAACTCACTATAATTTTTGACATTATCTCTTAAAATCCTTTCCAATTTTAGCCTCAAACTACCCTCCTAGCACGGTTCTCCTCCCACTCTCTGTTCTAAATATTCTGCTAGCTCTTTGTCCAGCCTTGACCCCATAATGAGGGGCATTCCTAGAGTGTTAGCTCCCTCTTCTTTTTCATGCAAGATTCCTTTCCCAGGAGAGTTTGTGGACGCGTGGAAAACCTAACTTTTGCAATTCTGTGTCTCCAATTGAACTTGTCCCCAGTCTCTGGCAGGCATCTCCGGCTGTGTCCTGACACAGCACTCGGCTGTCACCCACTCCCCTCAATCTTCTCAGACCAGGGGTCCAGCTTCCCACTGCTGCCTCCTCTGCCCAAGCCACTGCTCTCAGCATCTCAAGTACCACAGATGAGTGGCTTAAACAGAAATTAGCTGTCTCACCATTTTGGAGGCTAGAAGTCTGAGATCAAGGTCAGTTCTAAGGGCGGTGGGCGAGGGCATGTTGCATGCCTGCCTCCTAGTTCCTGGTGGTTGATGGCAAGCTTTAGC
>NW_011888813.1:9941004-9956495 GCF_000151845.1 Pteropus vampyrus
ACACTAAAGATTAAAAAAAAATCTCTTCTAAACATAATTAGAATGGAACTAGCCTATACAGCAACATTTCTTCTTCCATTATCATCTCCAATTAGAAACGGAAAAATCTTTTAAAATGGAAACAAAATTGTAAACCTCATCATTGATGGTAAGTAATAGGTTAGGTAATTTGGATTACTCTTTTCTGTGATTTCTTGATTACTTACGAATATATAAATAACTAGATAAGCACATGTATATTTTTGATAATATGGAATGCATGTTTGGGCATACTGAAGAAATCCTGCTTGAAATCTCTGCTTCAATTTTAGATGCACACAGCTCACGATACATCTTAAGAACAGATGCAAAGGTGTTTATCATTATCTTTGTGCTACACAGTTTCTAATTTTACATATGAAAACCAAGGCATCATTCAGCATAAAGTACATTATTTGCATGATATATTTGCATTTGTAAAACACCCACATTTACTTTTACTGCTTAATGGGCCCGATTAAAATGGGCCACTCTATATAAATGGAGCGCACTGGATCCCAACTCAATGATGCTGATAAGAAAACTGCTCCTTTTAGATGCAAATGAACCTACTAATCACAATTAAAATGGTGGAATTGAGGAAAGCTGAGCAGCTGTTCCAAGAGCTACAAAGTCTAGGGCCACTGGGTTCCAGCTTAATCTCTGGGACAACCTGGGACTTCCCAAAAGACATGTGCCCAGGGGCCAGTGGGATAAAGTTAACTTCTCCAAAGGTAGGGGTTGGGAGAGAGCAGGCGAGGGTGCTGGAATTTAGGCTGCCTGTGCAAGTGTGGCCCGCCAGCCTGTCCAAGGCCACGGGCCCAGATTCTAACCAGTCCAGCCCGGAAGACAAAGTGGAGCAGAAGGGAGGAGGGCTGCATTTGTGAAATGCACAGAGGAAAGGCAAGACAGACACACTTATGAAGAGTTAAGCAACTGAGCCATCCCTTAAAAAGCACCATCTCTGTGGAAAACAGCATGGCGGATCCTCAAAAAAAAATTACATGTAGAATTACCGTATATAATCTAATAGTTCCTCTTCCGGGTTTATACCCAAAAGAACGGAAAGCGAGAATTCAGAGATAGTTGCACACCCATATTCAGGGCAGCATTAGTCACAAAAGGCAAAAAGCGGAAGCAACCCAAGTGTCGGTTGACGGGTGAATGGACATAGAAGATGTGGTATATACAGACAGTGGAATATTATCCAGCCTTAGAAGAAGGAGGGAATTCTAACCCACGCCACATGGGTGACCCTTAAGGACATTAGGCTAAGTGAAATAAGCCAGTCACAGAAAGACAAATACATTATGATTCCACTTACATGAGGCACCCTGAGTGGTCAATTCATAAAAGACAGCAAGTGGGTGGTAGCAGCCAGGGGCAGAGGGAAGGGAACGTGAGGAGTTGCTGAATGGGTCTAGGGTTTCAATTCTGCAAGATGAAAAACATCCTGGAGATGGACAGCAGTAATAACTGCACGACAGTGTGACTGTACTTAATGCCACAGAGAACTGTAGACTGAAAAATGGTTAAGATGATAAATTCATGCGTATTTTACTATGAATTTAAAATAAGTGATAGATGAATGACTACGTAAACAAGTAAGCAAACAGACATTCCCTAATGGCTGGCCAGACGCTACTTACGGCAGGTGGTGCTTCTGCTCCTGTCCCAAGGCTCTAAAAACAGGCAGTGGGTTTGCCCACCCTCTTCTCTCTCACTCGTTCACTTATGGAATAAACATGTTTTTACACCTGCTGTGGGGACACAGCAATGAGGAGCCTACCCTGTTCTCCAAGAGGCAGGAATACGGATGGGTAAATAGACAAAAGAAAAGATTCAGGGCTGTACAGGGAGCGGCATGCAGCTCAGAACGCAGCTGGGAGACCACTAGCCTGGTCCTTCGATTACTGTGCCATGAGTGAAACTGGGCTCTAGCACCTTCTGGACAACCACCCTCTTGTTGGGCTGAAACCATTAACAATCTTCTTTCTTCCACGAGGCCAACCCTGATGTGACACTCCTCTGTCCCTTCTTGGAAGCACAACAGTGCCACCTTTGACATATAGACTTCAATACCAACTGTCCTGCCAGTTCTCTAGCTGCCTGCCAGGGAAACTAAAGGTGTCAGCCACCTCACTGGGTGCTCAGCCCAGGGCCTGGTACCCCATAAGGTACCCCGTAAGTGCTCAGTAAACGCTGGCCGTCACCACCACGCGGGGAGCAGCCCTTCAGTAGACTCTTCGGCACATTCCTGAGGAGCTGAAACCTGGGGGCCTCCCCATGGAACTTCCATCTCAGAATCACTGCCCCACAAAAGCAGGGGCTAAGTCCCCTCGAGGAGAAGCTTGCCTGATGCTGAGACGGGTCTCTGAGACGGAGCAGCCAAAGGCAGCAGAGGGACCACTCCAAGGGCATTCCCTCTGGCTGCGCTGGGGAAAGGGGCTTCAAGATTAAGGAACAACGGCTCTTCTCTCTCTCCTCCCCCTGGCAGAGTTTTTGCGGAGATCTTAACAATAGTGCAAAATATCTTCAGTTTAACACGTGGAACCAGTTGGGGACTTTAGACAGTGTCAGCTGGAGACAAGTGCCAGGAGGAAAGCTTTATCCCCAAATCTTAAACTTTAGGAGGAAACACCTCCTCAGTAAAAGTATTTCACCTTGATCTCAATGGCACAGGTTTCATAAATCCTTGGGCCACCCCCCATCACCAGGAAGAAGGAAGGGCCGGTACACTCCTATCTTCTGTCCCAAGAAAATACATCACTTAGGCCCCTAAGGCTGTGACAAACAACCATACATCATCCAATACAGATAATGCAAATAACATCACTTCTTATTATTTCATTAAAACAGGACTTTTAGAGAAAAACCTTAGTAACAGAGACAAAAGTCACTATGACCTCTTTATCTTTCAGGCTGCCAGAGATCAAGAGATGTAAACATTTAATCCAAGTTTTTGACAAGTCTGATTCTTGGAACTTCCTGTAAGCTGAAAACCAGTCACAGCCAGGAAAATGACCTATTTGTGGAAAAACTGTGATTTATCTTGATTATTTATTTCCTCCATTTGAGAGTCAGTCCCGTCCCACACTCCACCACGAAGATGAGACATAAGTGCTGATTTTGGAAAGCCGATGACACAGAGCTGGACACCTCTGTCTAAGTGTTACATCAGGGGTACCAAACCCAGGCATCGAATAAACACTAAAGTTATATGGAACAGCACGGTTTATTTTTTATAAGATGCTTTTCCTACGGTTTACCGGATCTATTTGTGGTTGGCTTTGAAGTGACAAAAAAGCAATTTTCCATTCCTAAAAAGTAAACCCTTAAGTCTGCCAAGGCGACAAATATTGTGATCGGCATTGGCACCTACACCGTGTCTTCGTCCTGATACTTCTGACTGAGCGTAAAGAGCTGGTCCTCAAAGGTGCCCCTCTCCTCCATCCTGTCCATGCCGTCCCCCCCACCCCCAACACACAACCTGTACCAAGTCACTACTCGCTCGTGACTTTCTCCTATTCCCAAACTGCCCCGTGGACACCCTAAGCCCTGCTTGGGAAAAGCAAAGAAATGGCTGGCAACCCAAGCGTGCTGGCCTTCTTCCCACATCATGGGCGCCAGGGCCTACGCAACTGACTCTTAAACACCTAAAACCTAATACCGTTGATTCTTTTAGAAAACTTGGAGAAACATTTACTGCTCTCCTTAAAGGAAAGTGAAGCAAATAACGTTGCTAAATCTCCTTGACAGAATTAAATTCAAAGAGAACATCATTTCAGAAAAGTGATGTTACTCCTTGGCCATAGTTATTAATATGGATACACAAAAATTTGGTCGTTAGGTGGTGACTTTTCAGAACATTTCTCCCTGGGTATAAACAGTAAGTGTAGCTGTGTGTGAGGTTTCTGTTCTGCTTTGTTTTGTTCTGCGCATCCCTGGTCTTTGAATTTCTATGGCGTCTAAGAGTTACTACGTAATTGAAACTTCAAGGATTTTCAGAAAAACCTTAACTTCCTGAAACCTTTAGGGGAACTCGACTCCCACGTACAGGGGGTGCTTCCTGGTGCCTGGTCATTCTGCCCACCTTCACGTGACAATGACCACATGCAGCTTCTTAGGCTCACACCCTTCTAACGGAACTGGCAGGCAGAGAGCACCTGAAGGACACGAGTCAGCCTCCCACTCGCTTGCAGAGCTCAGCACCAAACGGGGCTTGAAAAGGCCCCTCCAGCTTACTACCTCTGTGCCTTCCGCCACCCCGCTTAAAGGCAATGCCCAACGAAGTCACGTGCCATGCGGTGTCAGGACTGCTGTCCCAGCCAAAGCCTTTCGTGGCAAGATACTTTCTGTTTAGGGCTTCGTTAGAGTGCTTGCATTAAACCTAGCACTTCACGTATGGAGATGCACAGACTCTCTCTAGCAGTGGCTCCACTTGAATTCTGTATAATGTGGTCAATCATGTGTTCAAAACCACTCCCTGGCTCCCGCTGGCCTGTGCCTCTTCCAAATTCCTCAGCTCTCAACAATGGCTCAACACGCTTTGGCTTCATGTCCTGCCACCCCTTGCCCAAGTTGTTCATGGCCCCGACCCACCAGAATGCCTCTTCCCTCTGCCTTCGCTCGCTCAGCTGCCCTGCTTGAACCGCCCTCCTTCTACTATTGCCTTCTTTGCAAACTTGTAAGCATTTTCGAAAATTCTGCTCTTCCTGTCTTCTTCCCACCTCCCTCCACGCCCAGAGCAGATCCTGCCTCTCCTGTGTTGCCCCCTTTATATGCATCACACTACTTGTGTATGTGGCTACGCTGTGACCTCTTGGAGGACCACAGCTGTCCTACCAGGCTAGAGGTCTCAGTGGCTGGCACGGAGTAGGTGTTCAATAAATATCTGTTGAAGCAACTGGCCTAATAAACTACACAGAGCTTGTATCATGGTCATCCATTTGCAGCTAAGAACACAACTCTGAAAGGTGAAGTCACGAGGGTCCTACAGCTATTAGTGACTCATGCTCTTCCCACTGTACCACAATGTTTACAGAACCCACCGCTCATTTCTTGTTGTCTCTTGAGCTCTGTGATCTACAGGAAATAAAAGTTTACTGGATGTTTCTGAGCGCATATACATTCCCTTCTTTTCAGAACAGACACCCAGAAGGACAGTCCTATAATTCACTATTATCAGCGCATCTAGTTTAACTTGGAGCCCAGGCAGCCAAGCGCTAAATTAACATTACTCCCCTCTGCAGAGGTGATGGGGGCGCTGAACAGGCACGAGATGCCTGCATAACTTTGGAGAAGAGATTTACACACCCCTTTGTCTCCCATACAAATGGGCTCAAGAGCTGCAGTAGTGCATAAATGATCCTTTCTTTCCACTGTTTATAGTTGAAAGCAGCCGTTTTCGGCTTCTTGCCGGTGATCACTCCACTAAAAATAGCTTTGATGCTATCACATGCAAACTCGAGCAGAACCTGAAAGCAGCTCCCCTTTCAGTTCTGAGCCTGTTCAACTTTAAAAGAGAGGCAGCTGTTAACATACTCGAACGTGTTTACATGATGCTAAAGGAGTTCAGCTCATAGTAAAAAAAAAAAAAACACACACACACTGAAAAGGGATAGAAATGGGTTTGCTGCCTCTGGTGACAATACTTTCTGCTGAGTTGGAGCCCCAGAATGAACAGTGAGGTTGGCAGGGAAAATCCAAAATGTCCAACTTTAAGGGGAAACGCAGTGAGCCCAACTGTGGGGAAGACAGGAGAGAGATGCTTCCTGTGACATGGGATGTCTGACTCTGCTTGAGGTAGGGGCAGGGGAGACGGCAAGGAAAATGGTAAAATAGAAGAAGGGGCTTATAAACGTGGGGGACTGTTTTTTTTCTATCTTGTTAAAAACATCTAAGAGCCATTTTTAGAAATCAAGGAAACAAAGGATAAAATATATTCGACATTGCGGCCACCCCCTTAATGCCTTATATCGGTTCACCGGGCAACCGCACCTCCCTGGATGACAACCAGACCCAAACTGACGGGACAGCAGAGCACAGGCTTGGAAGACAGAGCACAGGCTTGGAAGACAGGCTTTATTTCCTGTTCTTCCCCTTCTTCTGGCCCAGGAGACCTGCTTGTCTCATCGACCTTCTGCAGAAGGGTTAGTGAGAACACATATGCCAAAGTGCCCGCTGGAGTGTGCCACCCTCACAGACAACCAGCAATGTCATTTAGAAACACGGACCCGGGAGGGAGAGTGCTGACCATGGTCAGGTCTGGGATATGGTGTAGTTCTGTTTAAAAAAAAAAAAAATGAGGCCGACCAAATAAACACAAGTTTTTCTTTCTTATTAATTAATTATATGTGTCCAAAGAATGACTCACACCATGTTTGTTTATGAGGTGAGAATTAGTTTTATGAGGATTTGTCTCAGAAAACTTGCGCTGAGCCTGGCTGAGCTGGAGCTGGAGAGGGACAAGGGCCTGGCGGCAGCAGGACCCACCACATTCCCTATCACTCCGGCCACCAGGAGATGGAGACTGAGGTCAACGGTGGTGAGTTGATGGCTCCAGTTCATGAACCAGAGTCCTTGCTTGGGACACTTATGCTCAAAGGTCACATACATTCCACAATCCGCACCTGAACAAAAACTTTGGTTTGTTTACTTTGCAGACCTTGAGAAAACATCACAAGCTCTAGTACATCATTGTCCCGTCCTATGAGCTTTGGTACCATGAGTAGACTGCTTGGGACTCGTACACAAGAATGAACGGATTCTCTAAATGTTAGCAGCACATCGAGATCATAGTAGTATCGGAATTTATCACCTAAGTTATATATATTTGAACAAGAGAATAGACTTTATATACTGTGGTATCTTTAACACTCATTTTTTTGTTAACGAGACAAAAGAATTTACACTTACGGCCAACAGTGTGCTGGCAGTTAATACCCTGATTAGCTATTGCCTGGCAACAGTCAAGCATGCTTCTTCCCAAATCAGGAAGAGCCACTGCTAAATCTAGACTAATTACAAAATGGGACAAATACGTAAAGCTTTATATTTATTAAGAATTTTGGGAGAGCATCCTAATAAGAACAATTCCTAGTAAACTGATTTAACCAAATACAATGCATATCTCTCTCTGTTTCATTATCCTACGTTATGCAGATAGTCTCAGGAAAACTGGATGTTTTTGCAACTTTTGTAAATTCCCTAAATATTGTACTAAACAAAACCATGTGCTTACATTTTTTAAGAAGCGTGTATTTTGCCTACTTCTCTAAGAATAAGGATGAAAAGAAGCGCCAGAGACACCTAAGCCGTTTAAAATGTACACATTTGCAAAGAAATTATGAGGCTACTACCACCATTTTCACAACTCGTACGGAAATATCTGGACGAAAAGCTCAACAGCCTATCGAGTTTCTATCTTTGCCTGCATTCTCAGTCTCTCTATTTCAGCAGTCATTCAGAATTCTTTTGGTGGAGAATGAGTTCAGAGGTTTTTCGGAGTCCATGAGGCTGGCCTCCCCGCCAGCAGAACTATGGTGCTGGTGGCAAAATCCTGAATAATCAAAGTTCTAAAAGTCTGGGTACCCTGCTTCGTCCCCCAGAGGGGAGGCTGGCTCCTTTCAAAGGAACAAAGTATATACCTGTGCAAAGTATAAGTATATTCTCCTCCGAAAGACAAGACACCAACTACAAAGGTAGAGTAGGAACTAGATAGAGGTTGGTCAAACTATACTGACCCAGCGCTAAGAATGGCTTTTATATTTTTAAGTGGTTGAAATTGAAAAATATATATAAAGAATATCTCATGACACGTGAAAATTCTATGAAATCCAATTCCGATGTTTATAAATAAAATTTTATTGGGATACATGCTCCTTTGTTTATGGACATATCTATTCTGTGCTACATTTTTAGTACTTGGCCTTTTACAACAAAAGTTTGCAGATCTCTGAATTGGAATAAAGACCAGTGATGTTTTAGTACTTGAAAAAGAAAACGATTTTTGGATTAAGTTTAAATGTGACCAAAATGAAAATGAAGAAGTCATTTCCCACCGAGTGGCCACAAGTCTGAGCTGCTTAGTGAACACACAACCCCAGTTTCCAGAAAACGGCCCCTGTGGAATGTTAATTTCATTAGTATACATTTAATCATCATTACTTGGAATCGTTCTGATTTCAGCTAACCAACCCTCCCTTCCCCTCCAAACACACACAAATTCTCTTGAAAATGTTTATCTTCGATTGTTTCTCCTCTCGTTATTTAGCAGAACAATCTGAGGAACTCATCTACGTAAACGGACACCGTTTTCTAAACTGGACTGATTTTATTATTAAAAACAAACATGAGTATTGTTTTTAGGTCTGAGAGGAATATGGAATCAATTATATTTTGTGTGTAAATAAGCCCGCCCACTAGATTATGCTGTACGTCCATGAACTTTCTTTAGGAAAAGTGCTGATCCAGATTAAAATCTGGATGTGCTCTCGCTGAATTCTGAAACAGTCAACAGTCTCTGCTTTGGCTTCCCTCTCCTGTGGGTTCTCCATTTACCGAACCCCGGTATTTCCTTGAAGCTCCCTGGCAGCCCGCACTTCTGCTTCTACTTCTACTTCGGGGCACATGTTTTGCATTATATTACAGCCCGTGGATTTTGCATAACTGTGATCATTCATCTGACCATCCTTCTCAACTCTACTGTCAAATGCCGTTTTTCAAACCTTCCAGGATCACTTACAATAAATCCTAAAGCGATCTCCATTGATCGAAACCCAAGTGTGTGCCAGATATAAGTAACTTTTGGACACTCTGCTCCTGACATAAGAAAGAGAAAAGATCTTTAATTCTGGCAGTATTTAAGGCCGTGGCAATTTTGGATGAAGAGTAACTAACATCAAAATAAAGTTTTTAAAAAGGGTACTTCATCCCTCTGATCCTGCTGGCTGGAATTAACTCTCCTAAAATGACCTTGAATCTTCTGGAATTCCTCAGGATGTCCTACATTGTCCTCAGCAGATGAACACAGTTGCTTCTCTGAAAATAATCCTAGTACTTTCAGGCTGAGGTAGGAAAAGCACTATCTGGTGACTGAGGATATCTGGTGAACTCGATACCTGATGGCAACTGCTGGTCCCCCAGTACTGCTGGCCGACACCCTCAGGAAAATGCCCCTCTATGGCATGCCCAGGCCCGGCAGCCATGCTCGATACCATAAGAGCCCAAGTCAACGGCTACAGCTGACTGGGCCAGAAGAGGACCTTGACCTTGGCAGATCACAAAGGAGAGATGTTCCAGATGGCATTTAACCTACTTGGCCTACCTGGAAAGGAAGTGCTGAGCCATTCAGACCCCTCAAGTCTGGAAATATACAAAAAAACTCCAAAGAAGAGACTGTAAAAGCAGAAGCCATCAAGGAGGCCAGGAGGCAGCTGGGGCCGTGGTGGACCTCATGGGCGGGCTGAAGCTGAGGAAGTTGAAGGGAGAGCAGAGGAATCTGGCTTCTGGAGAGATGTCTGGAGCCACAGGCAGCGGAGGACTGAGGAGCAGGTACCTGAAACCCTGAGAGAGCTCAGTGGGGCCTGGAGTATTCCCCAGGTGCTGGTTCCTTTAAGGCCTGCCTGCATTAGGGTCCCATGCATATGACTGGGATTTTCCTGATGGCTCCAAAAACCTTTTTATCTTTCTTGTGTTAAATGCCGTGTGTGTGTGTGTGTGTGTGTGTGTGTGTGTGTTAAGCCTGCTGATGTGATGGATTACACTGATTTTTCAAATGCTGAGCCAGCCTGGGATACCTGAGATAAATCCCACTTGATCATGGTGTATTATTCTTTTTATATATTTGTTAGATTTGAAGTGCTAATACGTTGTTGAAGAGTATTACATCTATGTTCATGAGTGATACAGGTCTGTTGTTTTCTCGTAATATCTGTGTCTGGTTTTGGTATTAGGTCAATGCTGGCCTCAGAATGAGTTACAAAGTACCTCCCTCTGCTTCTACCCTCTGAAAGAGATTGTAGAAAATTGATATAATTTCTTAATTATTTGGTAGAATTCACTGGTGAGCCTGGTACTTTCTGCTTTGGAAGGTTATTAATTGATTCAATTTCTTTAATAGATATAGGCCTATCTGGATAGTCTATTTCTTCTTGTATGAGTTTTTGCAAACTGTGACTTACAAGGAATAAGACTATTTTATATTTTACCTAAGTTATCAAACCTGTGGACACAGAGTTGTTCACAGTATTCCTTCATTATCCTTTTAATGTCCACACAGAATCTGCAGTGATGTCTTCTCTTTCATTTCTAATATTAGTAATTCGAGTCTTCTTCCCTTTTTACTTTAGCTTGGCTAGAGGCTTACTGATTTCATTGATCTTTTCAAAGACTATGGTTTTATTGATTTTTCTCTATTAATTTCCTGTTTTCGATTTCATTGATTTTTGCTCTAATTCTTACTTCTTCTGCTTACTTTGGACTTAATGTGCTCTACCTTTTCTAGTTTTCTAAAGTGGAAACTTAAGATTATTGATTTAGATCTTCTCTAACATGCGTTTGATGCTATAAATTTCCCTCTAATCATTGCTTTTGCTGCATTCCACAAATTTGGATAAGGTGTATTTACATTTTCATTTAGTTTAAAGTATTTTAAAATTTCTCCTGAGATTTCTTCATTGATCTATATGTTATTTATAAATATGAGGTTTAATCTACGTGTATTTTGGCATTTTCCAATTATCTTTCTGTTATTGATTTCTAAGTTAATTTCAATATTGTCTGAGAGCAGACATTGTATGGTGTATACACAGTCCTCTGTTAACAGTTACCAGTCTTTAGGCCAATGGCAGCCAAGCTCAAATTTAAGGGTAGGAGATCCTCTCTTTTATCACTGGACTTGACCTCCATGAGGTGAAAGCCTGCCTAAGAGCCAACACAGAGAAGCAATGCTGATAGATGGAGAGGGAGAAACTGATGACTTTGAGCCATGGAACAAGTTTTGGCTGAAGTCAGACCCACTCTTGGACTTTCTAGTTAGATAAAGCGAAAGAGATTTTCATTTGTACCTATGCCGCCCTATGAGTCAAATTTTCTCTCAAATTTAGTACTAATTGACAGGCCGATAATTCAAATGGAGACTAAACTCAAGGTTACTTCTCCCATTACCTTTAAGAAAAGTGGGTGCCATGCAAATGGACATATAACAGACAGGGCTGAAAAGAGAAATGGCGTCTTCACTTTAAAAAAAAAAAAAAAAAAAAGCTACCAGTACTTGAGTACCATTATTAACTGCTAATAAAAGAGTTTTACTTATTCTTATTTGGGGCTGGATGGCCTATAAATGTCCTAGACTTGGCAACCTTTAGTTCACAACTAGCTGACAAGAGAAATCCTACAAGTTTATATATTTTAAAATAAGCTGTACAGTAATTTAAAAAGTACGTTGCTAGCATAAGACTAGACAGAGAACTCAGTTGAAAGTCCAAAAAAAGAATGAAGCATTGGTGTGAAACAAGTGTTCTATAAATGCAACAAACCAAATCCCTGGAAGAGATCTGGAAAATTCAAACACTGGTGCAAAGGACCATTAAAAAGAACAATAATAAGCCTTAACCAAAACCTGGACCTTGAGAAAAGAATACAGCTGGCCAATAAACATGGGGAAGGCTGTTGGTATCAGTGATAACGAAAGAAAAGAAAATGAAGGCAAAAACTCTCTACCGTTTGGATTAGCAAATATTTAAAGACTGACAAGACTCAGGGGCGGCAGGAGAACAGTCCAAGTGTTGGCAGAAATATAAATTAGCAACTTGGGGAAGGGGTGAGGAGAGAAACTAGGATATATGTGTCTATCTAAAATGTCTATCTCTTTGGCCCAGCAATTCCGCTTCCAGGAGTTCATGGTTGAGTTCTAAGCCTACTAATAAACAGCCCGGGCTGTAGTACAGGACCGACCTGAGCTTGCCTTCCAGTTTCAACCACTCCTTCCTAGCTGTGGGACATTAGGAAAGCTACTTCTCTCGATTTCAGTTCTTCATCTGTAAAATGGGGCTACACGAGCACCTCGACCACAGGGCTATTAAAATGCACTTATGTACTAAGCTTCGCTGAAGGCATACAGAATGTAATACAGACATTATAGCATTGATGGTGATGTCCCATCCACAGCCTCAGTACCGGGGACTGCACCCATCCCATCCCCCCAGCTTCTGTGAGGGCTCCCCCAGTGGGGCTTGTGAGTAACAACATAAATAGCTGACAGGCCCCCTTGACCCAAGAGGGACAACCCGGTCAGTGTGATTAGCTCCAGTAAGACCTAGGCTAGACTTTGGGCTCAGCCCCCTCTCTATCCTGCCTGTATCCCTCCTCTTCTCCTGAGAACATCCTCTTAGTAAATCATACCCAAATCCCTGCCTCAGGCTCAGCTTCTGTAGAATCCAGCCTAAGACCCAACTATTATGATTTTTATTTCTAGGCAAGGAGGCAACGATATGAGTCTCGGCATGTTTACTGAGGCACAACTACAATAACAAGGAATGAAAAACAAGGTAAATATCCAAGCACAAACAGATAAATCCATACGAGGGCACATACATTACGAACATAATAAAAAAAGAGTACTGATGTCAATATTAATAACAAAAGAAGATACAGATGGTGAGTGTTGAGGAAAAATGCACATTACAAAGGAGCACACACAGTATGATCTCATTTATAAAGGAGGATTGTGTGGGTGAAGGGACATGTTAAAAGAGGTCCGATACCCATGTCTCTAGTGGCATTATCCACAACAGCCAAGAGGTGCAAGCAACTCAGGTGGTTCATGGAGGGATAAATGGGCACACACACACACACACACACACACACACACACACTATACGTATGTATGTATATTTTACATATATAAACATACACACAATAGATTACACAGAAGGAAATTCTGATCCACGGAACAACATAGATGAACCTCTAAGACATCACGCTAAGGTAAAAACCAGACACGGAAACACACAAAACCAAATACGGTATGATTCCACTTACATGAGGTCCCTAGAGGAGTCAAATTCATGCCAACGGAAAGTAGAGTGACGGCTGCCAGGGTCAGGGGGTTACTATGAAATACAGACTTGTTCAATGGGCATACAGGGTCAGTTTTGCAAGATGAAAAAGTTCTGGAGATCAGTTACATAAAATGCGAATGTATGTAATGCCATTGAACTCTATACTTAAAAAATCAAAATAGTAAATTTTACATTATATGTATTTTACCAAAATACATTTAATTTTTACCAAAATTAAATTTTTTTTCATAAGTGTTAATAGCATAGAAATAAGGGTGGAATTCTCTATACTGGTTTGTTATTTGACCATTCTACGTAAGTATGTATTTACTTAATAAAAATCACAACAAAGCTATTTTAATTCTAGAAAAACAGAACTATGCTACAAAAAGATAATGTACTTCTATTACACGATGCTGATAATCTAACTTAGGTTTTGGGTTTTTTAGCAGTTAGTGTGCATTGTTTTTAATACCGTATAAATTTAACTCTGGTCACTTTTGTCAGCTTCCTTTCATTTCTTATCTCGCTGCCACCAAAAGAGCTTAAAAGACATCAACGGTCATTGTCCTGTGGCTGATTAGAATATGTCCAGAGTTAATTCTGTAAAAATTACCACATAAAGATGCTTTAAAAAAAAAAAAAACCTTCCAGCTTTTCTTGATTCGTTTGTTCAATAAATATTTCTTAAGTGCTTAATAGGTGCCTGGCAACGCGCAAAGCCTCGGGGACACGATGTTGGCAGAGTGAGCTCCGTTCCTGGCTCCTGAGCTCAGACCATAACTGGGAAGACAGACGTGAGGTGGACGGGTTGGTATGGAGCTCCGCTTGTGTTTCCATACTAGGCTATGCACACACACACACACACATGCGTGCGCACACACACACGTGCGCACACGCACACACAGTCACTCCAGCCACCGTTCAGTCAACGATACTGAAATTAGCCTGCCTGGAACCTTCACAGTTCCCACTATGGAGGGCTTTTGACTTCCAGTGACCATAACAGTGGAATCTGCTCAACCGACACAGTCATAATCTCAGACTAAAAGAACGGAAATTTCATTCTTGTTCAAATTAATTCTTTTTCCCTGTTTGGAGCAGAAGTCATCTCCCCAATAATCATACCTCAGAAGCCTAGTCATCTCTTTGAATTATTTCCCCCAAATGCACTTGGTAAAATTTCTCTAATACCTGATCAGCCCTGCATACCCCTCACCTGGCTCAGCCAAACAAGGACGGGGTGATTAACGTGTCTTTGATGCCCAGGGCCCAGCATCATTCTAGGCCCTGAAGACCTCCACCTTCTCTCTCCTCATTCCAGCTCTACGTGAAAACACCTATCTGATCTCAAAATCATTCCCTCGACTCTTGTCTGTTGGTGTGTCAAGGGGCAATATTTTGATAATATTTGCTAATACAACCTCTAACATCAGCATAACCCTAAAAAGATACACGTCTTAAAATCAGATTATTAGAACTGGGATGAAAGTGGATGTCATCTAGTCCCTCAGCCCGCCTAGCAGCAAAGTCAAGAGATCAAAGTCACCTAGCAGCAAACCCAGCTAAACAATCTGTGTGTCCGGTGTCCTAGGAAAGTCTCCATTTCTCACATCCCCAGACCCTTCTCCATTGCTCTGCAGTCTTTGGTGTCCTCCACAGCACTGTGAGGTGCACAAAGGACAGCTGCTGGCATTTCCTTGGAGATGCTCAAGAAGAGAGGGAGGATGCAGGCCAGGTGCAGAAGCCTGCAGGGGATTTTAGAAACCATTTTGTCAGACCTCTCGGCGTGGGCCGTGTTTAGTGTCAGCTGGGAGTTCCTTTTCTAGCATTAACATGGGATTTGTGCTGATCTGGCCACACTCTCTGGTGAGTCCTCTGGGACTAGGAGTGCCCATCCATCTGTGAGTCAGATGGCTTAAGCCTTTGTAGAGTCGCTGGTCACAGAGAGAAGCAGTGCTAAGGAGGCCCATGTGGACCAGTAAGCAGAGTGCCTAATCCATTGACCACTCATGCCAGGCGACTGTCTCAAGTAGAAAGGCAAAGAGTGCCAACAGCATTGCTGCCTTCATCCCTGGCAAGACCCCAGATAAACTCCTTGATGTAGACCACCGCATTAACCCCCTACAACACTCACGCTGCCCTGTATCCACACCCTCAGCGGGGCCCTGCCAACGACAACTCTGGCTTGGCCTCGTGGCTTGCTGCGGCCAACGGGACCTTTGGACACGAGCAGAAACTGGAAAAGTGCTTGCGTAACAGGGCTTGTTTTCTCTTGTTGCTGGGAACCCTTCTGCCACCACGTGAATATGCTTGGAACAGTTTGCTAAAGGACGTGAGGCCCGTTTGAGAGCTGTCCCAGCCCTCCCAGCTGAGGTCCAAGTACACAGAAAGCCCAGATCACACCAC
>NW_011888813.1:9956545-9958956 GCF_000151845.1 Pteropus vampyrus
TCAGCCCGCCTAGCAGCAAAGTCAAGAGATCAAAGTCACCTAGCAGCAAACCCAGCTAAACAATCTGTGTGTCCGGTGTCCTAGGAAAGTCTCCATTTCTCACATCCCCAGACCCTTCTCCATTGCTCTGCAGTCTTTGGTGTCCTCCACAGCACTGTGAGGTGCACAAAGGACAGCTGCTGGCATTTCCTTGGAGATGCTCAAGAAGAGAGGGAGGATGCAGGCCAGGTGCAGAAGCCTGCAGGGGATTTTAGAAACCATTTTGTCAGACCTCTCGGCGTGGGCCGTGTTTAGTGTCAGCTGGGAGTTCCTTTTCTAGCATTAACATGGGATTTGTGCTGATCTGGCCACACTCTCTGGTGAGTCCTCTGGGACTAGGAGTGCCCATCCATCTGTGAGTCAGATGGCTTAAGCCTTTGTAGAGTCGCTGGTCACAGAGAGAAGCAGTGCTAAGGAGGCCCATGTGGACCAGTAAGCAGAGTGCCTAATCCATTGACCACTCATGCCAGGCGACTGTCTCAAGTAGAAAGGCAAAGAGTGCCAACAGCATTGCTGCCTTCATCCCTGGCAAGACCCCAGATAAACTCCTTGATGTAGACCACCGCATTAACCCCCTACAACACTCACGCTGCCCTGTATCCACACCCTCAGCGGGGCCCTGCCAACGACAACTCTGGCTTGGCCTCGTGGCTTGCTGCGGCCAACGGGACCTTTGGACACGAGCAGAAACTGGAAAAGTGCTTGCGTAACAGGGCTTGTTTTCTCTTGTTGCTGGGAACCCTTCTGCCACCACGTGAATATGCTTGGAACAGTTTGCTAAAGGACGTGAGGCCCGTTTGAGAGCTGTCCCAGCCCTCCCAGCTGAGGTCCAAGTACACAGAAAGCCCAGATCACACCACGAGAAACAGAGATGAGCCACCCGAGCTGAGCCCAACTCAAACTGCCAATACATAGAATGACGAGTAAAGAAATGATGGTTCTTTTAAGCCACTTAGTTCGGAGTGTTTGTTATGCAGCAGAAGCTAAATGATACAAAGCTCTATACAATAAAACCTGCACAACAAACCTATCCCAAGATGGCGACATAGCCTCAAGATAAAGCTTTCTACGGTGACTAGCGGCGGCTGCCTCATGCACAAGAAGTGAAGCGGTTACGGCGATTCTGATGACACTGTGCAATCTGGCCTCTAGCGGTTACGGAATGAGCTCACAGGACAAACTGTCTCCACGTGGCCACAGCTGCATGACACTGAACAGCAACTTACCTGCATGAACCCACTCTGCCAACCCAGTGAGGCAAGACGTGACAGCCAGCCCATCTCCTCAGACATGCTCTGGGAGGCAAGGGTTCCAGGAGGCAGCACTGGCTGTGGCATGCATTTTCCTCTCCCCAAGGGTCCCTGCTACCTCAGAGCGCAGGGAGGGACTCTAGACACCCCGGGGGGAACCATTTGGGAGTTGTCATAGAGTGATCGTGCTCCTGGAAGTGCACACAGCCCGTGAAGTTACTCAAAATGTCACCCCAGGGAAAGACAAGTTGCAGCGGGGGTAGCGTCTAAGGGTCCCGTAGGAAGACTTCACCCTTCTCATTATTTCTTAGAAGCACACACCAAATCCTTACACTTCTCCGCCTCTCTCCGTGGGATCTGAAATGGTGGTGAGGCATGAGTTTGGTAACTCTGCTTAAACAATTTGGTCTGCTTTCTTTCTCATCCCGCCTTCTCTGAATCCAACAGTGGAATCATATTCCTCTCATAATCTTAGTTTAATCTATTCGTGCATCTTATATCCTCCAACTAATAAGCTTCTTGAGAGTACAAACCATGTCTTAACCAACGCTCCCTGCCTCCCCCTCCCTTTCTCATTCATCCAGCAATTGATTATTAAAGAGCCATAGCCACACACAATGTCAGAGGGTAGCTCACAGCCCAGAGGGAAGAATACCAAGGGATAATTATAAAAAATAAACACAGCTAACAGTTATTGAACAAACACATCTTACATGCCAGGCACTGTTCTAAGTGTTTTAAACATGAACTCATTTAATTCTTGACCCAGTCCTATGAGGACAGTACCAATTTTATCTTCACGAATAGATAAGGACACCGATGTACAGAGAGGCTATAGCTTGCCTCTGGCAAGCAAGTGAGTGGTGGAGGTGACAATACAAATCTAACCACTTTGGCACACCACCGCCAGGTGGAGCTGTACAAGGGCCCTGGAAGGCTGACTCGAGGCTTTCGTGTTCTATTTCATTGGCAGCAGTAACTCAACGGCGGTTTTGGAATAAGGTGATATGAAAAACAGTCTGGAATAGAAAACGAAGGCGGAAAAAAGGGACAGGGAAGCTGCTGCGTTAAGTCCAGGACGAGGCAGTGATCGCCAAGACCGGGCCAGTGGCAAGGGTGACA
>NW_011888813.1:9959926-9964590 GCF_000151845.1 Pteropus vampyrus
TCAAGAGTAGGCACATACTTTACATTAACATAATTACAAACTGAACACGCAAGGGCAAAACACAGTGTCCTCCAACACATCAAGTATTCGTTCAGCCTACTCTGACAGAAATAAGGCAGAAAACAGTCCCATAAATCCAGAATAAATTTTTAACAATGGGAGTTCAAACTCAAGGCATGGAGGTAAATTTTGTAACCAGAGGACCTGTGTTTCCCAAACTTTGTGTTAACTCAGGGGTCTGTAATAGGAAGAATGTCTCAAATGTTGTCCTTGGAATCACCCACCAAGTGCTCCTCTTGCTGGAGATGGGATACCCTGCTTCTGAGTTGGTATTCTTTTGCATACCTCACTGAGAGAGCGAACCACGCCACCATCATGGCGGGGTCAGACCCAGGTATTATCAGCTGCAACAGAACCCTTGTGAGTCTCCATCATCATACTTGGAGGAAGAGGAAGGCCCGCTCTCTAAATGGGCAAAAAGCCACTTCGTATCAACAAAAACTTCAGATAAGGCAGTGAAGCCGACAGTGTGAGGAAGAGATTTAGGGTTGTAAGAGGTACCTGGGCTAAGAGCCAAACAAAATATCCCTCCAGGAAGCATGAGAAGTGAAAAAGACGTTAAAGCATTTAGAGAATTGTTATGACGGCTATAAAACCCACCACCAACGGCAGAACACCAGCTTGATTCTAACTCGGCCCCAGCCAAACCTGTAGAGTGTTTACAAATGATCCTCCACGGAGGGAGCTGGTGTCCAGGGGGAAAATAACCATCCTCAGAATTCAAAATACCCGTTCGCCTTCTAGACTTGGGCTTGAAGACATACTGACCAAGTAAGATGTTCTTTAAGGCAGTGGTCCTCAACCTTTTTGGCACCAGAGACCGGTGCTTCTATGAGAATCTGATGCCTGATGATCTGAGGTGGAGCTGAGGCGGTGATGCCAGCGCTGGGGAGCGGCTGCAGGTACAGATGAAGCTTCGCTACCTGCTCACCTCTTGCTGTGTGGCCTGGTTCCTAACAGGCCACAGAAGGTATGTACGAGGCCCAAGGACTAGGGACCCCTGCTTTAAAGGGAGCCTGTCTTTGTATGCTCTTAATAGATCACGTGTCAGTTTTGTTTGTTTTGAGCACTTTTAGGAGCTCTTCTTGTTTCTTCCCATTTCTGTCTGTCTTCTTCTTTTTAAAAAAAAATAAAAATAAAAAAAGAAGCCTAATAAGTACAACTACAGATCAACTCATTCTTCAGACGCGCCCCAGGACATGGATCCACCACTCCAGGCCCTAAACCGGATTGTCTCGCTGCCTTGAAGAGAACCGGCACATTATTTCCTGAACAAAAAAGCAAGGCGCTTTTAGGTCCCATAATCTCATTTCAAATCCTTTTACCCATTCCTTACTCTTTTGGCCCCCCCAAGGCTGCAATCCTCTTTGGGTAATCTGAGGGCTAATGGGTGCCAGATCTGTAGCTGCCTTTGCTTCCCTACCCCACACCCCACCTCCGGCACTGTTCGCTACCGGACGGGAGGCAGCGTGCCAGGGTTCAGGGCCCCATAATGGCTCTGTTCGTACAGGGTAACTGTTAATAATTAGCAGGAAGCATTTTGTCTTTAAGTCTCACAGCTTGAATAGTAAGACCTCGTGGCGCCAAAGAAACACTTAATTCTAGAGAAGTGAGACTTGCTTCCAACAAATTCTGTGTGGATCAACCCACAGAATTAAGTGGCTTCATTCACCCTCCAATACATAGTTATTAAGTGTCTGCTCTGGCAGGGTGTGAAGCGTGAAGTGGGGGAGCGAAAGGGAGCAAAAGAGAGATGGTCCCTGCCCTCATAAAGCTTAGAGTCGATTGAGGAAGAGATGGCTGTGAAGTATAAAGCCGGACAGACGAAGCTGGGGCCCATCTGAGGACACAGTGCCCTGGTCTGCAGAGGAAGGACAGAGAAAAGAGGTATAGTGAGGCACAATGAAAAACCAAAGGAAATGAGGGAAGGCTGAGGAGAAGGGGACTAAGAGGCAGTCAGTTGCCATAAAGACAGGGAGATTCTGGAAGGAACTGTCAGGGACAAGTGCAAACTTCAGAAGGGTCACTCAGGCCACTGCGGGGAGCACGCCAGGAAAGAGGCAAGAAAGAGACCAACTGGGAGGTGACAGCAGCTATCCAAGTCAGAAAGCCATTCATTCATTCATTTGTTGGTTCATTAAAAAATATTTATCTAGTGCTATTATGGGCTGGGCAGTGTTCTTGATCCAGATGATACAGCAGTGAACAAAACAAAGTCACTGCTCTCAAGGGACATATATGAGAGGCAGGTGATAATAAGAGCTAAGGGAAAAAACAAAGAAGGGCAGTGGGAACAGAGAGTGATGCGGGGTGTGCATGCCCGTGTGTGCTCTAGTCTTCACAGAGCAGCTACGGAAAGCGCCTTTGAGAAGGTGACATCTGAGAAAAGACCTTAAGAATCTAAAGCGATGACAGCAGCAATGGGAAGGAACGAGCAGAATGGATGTTGGAAAGAGCCAGTTCCCGGCAGAGAGCAAAGGCAGGCTGAAGTGACAAAGCATGCACACTCTGGAACCCAAATGCCAGGGCTCAGATTCTGGCTCCATCATGTACTGGTGCCGTGAAACAAACTTGGGTTTGTTTTAGAGATGCATCAGAGAGGCACGGGGCGCTGGGGTGGTGCCCTTACTGGCACGATGCGTCAGTTTCCTCCTAGTGCCCTTGGCAGCACCTGACATAGGCTATGAGATTTTCGACCCACTACAGACATCACAGAGACAACATCTGGCAACAGAGCCATCACCACATGATATCTATGAACCATTCAAGACTTGAAAGGGGGCAAAATGAAAAGTCTTCAGGAGAGTAAACATAGATTTCCAATTGCGGCCAACATCAACAAGACCCGAGCATCACCCACAGCAGCCAGAGTGACCTGCCCAATGGATGATGTCAAAGAAACCTGTGATGGTTTCTGTTGTTGTTTCAATCGGTTACATTAGCATCATTACAGAAGAGAAATTATTAATACTTTCAGAGGGGTGGGAGGCAGTCCTCTAATTTCACTTAAAAAGAAAATGCTGTTTACCCTTTTGAAATATTTATCACTAGCCAGAGTGAAAGCATTAAGAAAACCACAACCTGAACGTACCAATTTGGTTTGAAACTTCTAAAAAGCACGTGTGTGCGTGTGCGTGTGCATGTGTGTGCACACACACTCACATCTTTCCCAGTTTAAGGCAAAACAGTAGGAAAGGAAAGAAAAACAAAACCATAATGTGATGAAAGGGAACATCAAAAGAGAGCAACCTTTTGGGGAGAAAACATGGAAATAACAGAGTAAGAAAGTTTACGAAGAGGAATAAGCAAAATTATATTAAATACTGCGCTAAAAGCTACATAACTTTTTTTTCTTCGATGTCATAACCACAGGGATGCAGAGAGACCTGCGCGCATGGATCCCCTGAACCACATCAGGGTGTGCCAACAGCCAGGCAGGCAAAGATGACAGCAACGGCCCTGCGGCTCCCAGGTGCCGTCCTGCACCAGCACCACCATGGACCATCCTGCTCCAGCACCACCATGGACCATCCTGCACCAGCACCACCACGGACCATCCTGCTCCAGTCTACGGAGAAGGCTGAGCGGTTCGAACGCCAGCCAGCCCAGGGCTTCTTAAACTCCAGTGTGCACAAGAACCACCTGGGTGGGGATCTGGTTTCCAAAACAGATTCTGACCTCGTAGGTCTGGGGTGATGTCATAGCCAGGCCCTAGAGTCACACTGTCCAATGTGCTGGTCACTTGCCACATGTGATCGGTTACATGAAAATTAAATGAAATTAAAACTTCAGCTCCTCAGTCAAGTTCACCACCACCACCACTGCCACCGTCACCACGACCACATAGGATGAGTCCTTCCTGCATTCGCACTCTAGCTGCCGACTCTGCATCATAACAAAGATTCCCTGAAGCACCAAGGAACTGAGGTTACCGGGCCCTTTCTCACATCTTTCCCATTTCATGCAAGAGTAAAAGGTAAACCATTCAGTATAGAGGAGCCATAAAAGTGACATACCTCTGGAAGGTAAAGAAACTGTAAATGGATGTATTTATTGACTATCTCAGTAGACAGGACATCACCTGCTATCATCTTTAATACCCACCACACACTCTGGATGGCAGGTGTTACCTGCCCAGCTTTATAGACCATGAACAGACAGCAGGAGAGGTTATGCTACTTGCCTCAGTGTCACAGGGCTAGTGGGAGGTGGCGTTACTTGCGTAGGTATGTGTGACTTGCAAGCTCATGCTCTGTCCTTAGGGGCCGTGTGAACTGCGCCTCTTGGGAACCAGGCCCAGCACCCCGCCCCATCAAGCCAGATACTGTAGCTGCAGCTCACGAAGACAGGTGTGGTAGTATCTCCCAACAACGAAAAGTAGCCCCATCCAAGACATTACTCGTGGAGACCTAGAGCCATGGTCACAGAGAGCCTTTAATCTGGAAAACACTTTAATCAACGATCAAAAAGCAAAACAAGCTATTCATCACATGAATAGTTACTGAACTATTCAACACATGAATAGTTACTCATTCAATGAATACTTAACACCTACCTACCCTGTGCCAGGCACTGTGTGCACGCTGCAGGTAAAGAAAGAACAA
>NW_011888813.1:9964640-9968403 GCF_000151845.1 Pteropus vampyrus
GTCAAAGAAACCTGTGATGGTTTCTGTTGTTGTTTCAATCGGTTACATTAGCATCATTACAGAAGAGAAATTATTAATACTTTCAGAGGGGTGGGAGGCAGTCCTCTAATTTCACTTAAAAAGAAAATGCTGTTTACCCTTTTGAAATATTTATCACTAGCCAGAGTGAAAGCATTAGGAAAACCACAACCTGAACGTACCAATTTGGTTTGAAACTTCTAAAAAGCACGTGTGTGCGTGTGCGTGTGCATGTGTGTGCACACACACACATCTTTCCCAGTTTAAGGCAAAACAGTAGGAAAGGAAAGAAAAACAAAACCATAACGTGATGAAAGGGAACATCAAAAGAGAGCAACCTTTTGGGGAGAAAACATGGAAATAACAGAGTAAGAAAGTTTACGAAGAGGAATAAACAAAATTATATTAAATACTGCGCTAAAAGCTACATAACTTTTTTTTCTTCGATGTCATAACCACAGGGATGCAGAGAGACCTGCGCACATGGATCCCCTGAAAACTACATCAGGGTGTGCCAACAGCCAGGCAGGCAAAGATGACAACAAAGGCCCTGCAGCTCCCAGGTGCCGTCCTGCACCAGCACCACCATGGACCATCCTGCTCCAGTCTACGGAGAAGGCTGAGCGGTTCGAACGCCAGCCAGCCCAGGGCTTCTCAAACTCCAGTGTGCACAAGAACCACCTGGGTGGGGATCTGGTTTCCAAAACAGATTCTGACCTCGTAGGTCTGGGGTGATGTCATAGCCAGGCCCTAGAGTCACACTGTCCAATGTGCTGGTCACTTGCCACATGTGATCGGTTACATGAAAATTAAATGAAATTAAAACTTCAGCTCCTCAGTCAAGTTCACCACCACCACCACTGCCACCGTCACCACGACCACATAGGATGAGTCCTTCCTGCATTCGCACTCTAGCTGCTGACTCTGCATCATAACAAAGATTCCCTGAAGCACCAAGGAACTGAGGTTACCGGGCCCTTTCTCACATCTTTCCCATTTCATGCAAGAGTAAAAGGTAAACCATTCAGTATAGAGGAGACCTCTGGAAGGTAAAGAAACTGTAAATGGATGTATTTATTGACTATCTCAGTAGACAGGACATCACCTGCTATCATCTTTAATACCCACCACACACTCTGGATGGCAGGTGTTACCTGCCCAGCTTTATAGACCATGAACAGACAGCAGGAGAGGTTATGCTACTTGCCTCAGTGTCACAGGGCTAGCGGGAGGTGGCGTTACAGTAGGTATGTGTGACTTGCAAGCTCATGCTCTGTCCTTAGGGGCCGTGTGAACTGCGCCTCTTGGGAACCAGGCCCAGCCCCCCGCCCCATCAAGCCAGATACTGTAGCTGCAGCTCACGAAGACAGGTGTGGTAGTATCTCCCAACGACGAAAAGTAGCCCCATCCAAGACATTACTCGTGGAGACCTAGAGCCATGGTCACAGAGAGCCTTTAATCTGGAAAACACTTTAATCAACGATCAAAAAGCAAAACAAGCTATTCATCACATGAATAGTTACTGAACTATTCAACACATGAATAGTTACTCATTCAATGAATACTTAACACCTACCTACCCTGTGCCAGGCACTGTGTGCACGCTGCAGGTAAAGAAAGAACAAAGCTGCAGGTCCCTTGTCTTCTTGGAACACACACCTTTCATAGGTGCTATCAAACAAAGTACTTTTCCGATGCCAGAGCCCCATGAGTATTCTATACCTAATTTCAACTGTCTAGATACTTTAAAAAAAAAAAAAAAAGAAACAATGAGGAATTAGTAAGACACGTGTATATTTTCAATCTTTGGCGTTGTACAGAATTTTATCTTTGCTTCATGTGCTGCTCCGAGGACAATGACCACAGCAAAACTACTCCTGATTCAGAAAAATCCTTTCTCTTAGGCTACTGAATACTCGTCCATTCCACAATCCACAATCCCCCAACCGCCTCAGAAGTCACCAAGAGTGGCGCATACACTCACAGGTGCACGGGACTTTAGTCAAAACTAATGAATTTTGTGATAAAAAATGGATCTCTCTTGTTCCCATAATGCAGGCTCTGTCAAGAGAGCAAACAAACAGGGCTATAATAATTAATCGAAAAGAAAGGATCTAATTAAATTTTTGTATTAGTGTACATAATGGCCAGAAATAGTAAACACTGCTTTTAAAAAAAAAAAAAGACTTGAAGCTGTAAAAAAGCTAAAAGCTCTAGGCTGGCTCTCTAGCTAACCAGTAAGCACTTACACGCTTTAGTGTGTGCTCACAACTCCATCTTATTTTCTAACCCATAGTAAATGGCATAAAGAAGGAAGACTAGAGAACGGTAAAATATTTAAGCACTCACCATTCAATCCAATTCTACAACTATTTATTGAGTGCTTTCCCAATGCCTGACACTGCGATCCATCCATCCATTCCACCAGAATCTATCAGTTATCTAATATACACGCATGCACGCACAGGCTGACCGGGGCCATGGGGTCCTTCCAGGTGATTAAATACAATCAGGGCTCTAGGAGATGATTACAATCTTGTAAGAGAAATAGCATGTGTTCACACAGGAGCACACTCTAAGGCAGTAGCTGCCAAGTTTCATCCAGATGATTCAAGAGATTTATTCTAACATGCAATGAGAAATCACATGATGGTTTCTCAGAGAAGGTGAGATTTACCTGCAAGACCACAACTGGAATGTTGATAAGTAGGCTAAGTTGTCTGAAGAGAGAAGAATGCTCTGAATATTTCTCCCTCATTATTACATGACATGCATTGTGACTACAGATCTTATCCCTGACTGGGCATCTCTTGCCATGAGCGTGGCCCTCAGCCGTGAGGTTTCCAGCCCTGGGACGCTGGGGATAGAGCATACAGCATCCAGAAGTGACAGATGTCATGAGGTTTAAACTAAATAGCAAACTTACCTACAGCTTCAGATGGAAGAAAAAGATAACCTTGAGCTAATGAGGTTACATAATTCTGTAGGTAGACAGAGAGATACAGGTAGAAGGCACCCCTTCTCAAAAATCCCTGTGGGAAAAAGCTCCCTGAAGTTGATGGGTCTATTTCGAGTTGGTATCTAATGGAGTTTCCAGGGCCAGACATCTGTTTCAACCTTTCAGACTACTGGTTTACCCCTTAAACGGGACTCAGAGTGTCGAAAGCCTCTGGCCTTACCAGAGTCATCCAAGTGTCCCCACCAGGCACAAGGGAGCAGGGAACCCATTTAAAAAAACTTACAATAAATTCTCTGCAAAGACTGGCTAATTGTGAGGTTTCTGGCTCCAAATATAATAGTATTTAATAATTACAATGTAATTAGTATAACAAGCATAGACTGCAGGAGTCAGAAGAGATCTTAGAGATGATCTAGCTCATACACATCATTTCATAAACCTAGAAAGCGAGACCGAGAAGGATGAAGTGATTTGGGTAACGGCGCACAGCTAATGAGGGCCAGTGTCAACATAAAAACCCAGGGTTTCCCACTTCCAGAACAGTGCTCCCTAGACAGCATGTCAACGCTTTCCAAACGAGTCGCCACCACGTTCCAGTTCTTCAGCGCTTGGGAAGAGCTTCTAAATAGGCAGGAAGGGTAAAGCACAATACTCTGTAAAGGTGACCGAAAGCAATTCTCATATTACATCAATTTATAAACCCATCTTTCTAACTAGAGTGTGACAGGAAACCTGGCTTAGTCATCTAAGTGATTTATACAAGTGACTTATACAAAGCAGGACACA
>NW_011888813.1:9969543-9974730 GCF_000151845.1 Pteropus vampyrus
CAAATTTCAGTGTAACATAAACATAAACTATTTCTGAGGTGCTTCTTAGCTCCCAGTAAACCAAGTTAAACATCTTCGCTGACTGCGTTAGAGGCATTTTCTCCTGGTTCCTTTATTGTAGATGCTGACTTGAGACCCACAGAGATGCCAAAAGGGTAGCTACAAGCACAGAACTGCTGTCTGTCAATCCCTGTGGAGGGGTCGGAAGCATAAGGGTGCCTGCCTGACAGTAAGAAACCTTCAAAGTCCTCCAACTGCCAACGGGTGACTCCTTCAGCCATAACTTTTGTGGGCAGAAATTGTCTTGCATCGAGAGTTTCAAAAACCTCAGTCGGCTCCAAGGAAGAAACACATATCCATTTTCCGCTATCCAGCCGTTGCTGCTGCCCTCATTTCTGCTTCACCAGATTCTTCTGATTCTCATACCCAGACGTGGGAGGCAGGGGCAGAGAATGGAGACAGAGGGAACCACTACAACCACCCTGTGGGTGGTAGGTTTCACTTAAATTGCTATTTACAACGAGCCTGGCCGTCCTGTGAAGAAAGAGGGAAGGGTAAAGCGAGAAAAGGCTATTTTGTCTGTGGGTCAGGGCAAAAGACCAACTGATGAAGAGGTGAAACCAAGAGAAAAACCATGCAGTATGTTTCTGCTTGGCCTTTCAAAAGCAAGTTGTTGGTTTATCCAAGTGTTGCAGTTGGAAAATTAGAGCTATTAGCACAGGAAAGGTCATATGCTAAGTGTGACTTCGCGGCCATAAAACGCATCACCTGTGGAAATGCTGGCAGCCACCACCCGCCAAAGATTCTGGAATCAAGGCCAGACGTGGCCACACACTGCTCCAGGGACTCCTGAGAGCAGGGAGCCTGCCGTGTTGGCCTCAGGATCCTCGGCGCCTGGGTCGGGCCTGTTCAAGGGACAATCTGAAGGGTTGTGTGGATGAGTGGATGTTAGAACGTGAAATGAGGTCTAAAAGAAATAGTGTTGCTTTTACTATTACTGTTGTTCCTCTGTAGCTGGATTCTTTTTTTTTTTTTTTTTTGAATTATGTGATAAAATACACATAACCTAAAACTTGCCATTTTAGGCATTTTTAAGTGAATGGATCAGTGGCACTGAGTACACTCATTCTGTTGTGCAACCATCCCCAGCATCTATTTCCAGAACTTTTTCGTCATCCCAAACAGAGACTCCGTATCCATCAAACACTAACTCTGGGTTCTCCTCTCTCCTTAGCCCCTGGTAACCTGTCATCTACTTTGTCTCCATGAGTTTGCCTACTCGGGGAGCCTCAGTAAATGGAATCATACAATACCTGTCCCTTTTGTGTCTGGCTATGTCATTGAGCATATATCTTCAAGGCTCATCCATGATGCAACATGTATCAGAATTCACCTTTTTAAAGACTGAATAATATTCCCCTATACGTATAATCCCAATTTCGTTTATCCATTCATCTGTTCATGGGCGTTTAGGTTGTTTCCACCAGTTGCTGCTTTTTAAATATTAAGCTGATTTGTGAATTTGGTGCAGCAATTGTGTAGGTGATAGAGAATGAAGTGTGGACTCAGATTCTGTCGCTAACTCCCCACGTGGTCCTGAGACCCATTTCAGAATTTTCACTTACAAAATTGAGGAAGTGAATTAGACCGGTGTTCTCCAAAATTTTGGGGAACATCATCTATAGTTAAAAATAGATTTTTCATTATGACTGAGTTCATACAAACCCACATACATAATTAAAACAAAAGTTTCACAAAATAACATTTACCTCCTTATGTGCAATTAAACTCTGGTATGTTCTAGTCTCTTGTTATTTTTCATTTAAAAAAAAATTGGAAGGTTGCAATCCTTAAATTGATTTGACAACCGCACTTTGAAACACCCTTATTTTAGATTACTTTTTCCCAAGTTGGTCTTCTTGGAATATGTTGGTAAGTACGGCCCCCCAAAAGGGCCTTGAATAAGAAGTGTGGGAACCATCTGAATTAGCTCACTACGAGGAAGTTAATGAGCTACATTTCCCACACTTATTGACCATGGAGAACTTCATGCATACTCAAAAGCAAAGTCCTAACATCTCTTAAAACTTCACTTAGTAGTCATTTGGGGATCACTAAACTGGGTACTTAAGGTTCTTTCCTGCTACAACATTGTATGCTACAGAACAGCATTTCTCAAAATGATTTTCCTATTGCATACCACAGAGAGGCAAATACCCCCCACCACACTAACCGTGACTCAATTAAGGCAGTGATTTTAAATACTGTATCTTATGTATACGATAAACACATATATGACTATATATAAATTTTAAATTAATATAAATTAATATAAATTTAAAAGAAAATAATAGACTGTATTTTTTAAAACAGTTTTAAATTCAGAGCAAATTGAATGGACAGTCTCCCTAATACACAGCCTCTTCCACCACCGACATTCTACAGTTTTTTTTAAAAGTCCCTCTAGTGATTCTGATACCTTACCTTTTTCCCCCTTAATGCTGCTGATGTAGAGACTTTATTAAAATCAAAATTTCCAAGACTAATCAAAAAACAGCTCAATGGTCTAGCATGTTAATTTCAGTTGATTTTCTCAAATTTAGCATCATTCCTACACCTTTTTAGATTGTTGAAAACATCCTCACACATTGTGTTGCATTTTGTTACCCAAGTGGTCCATTCAACTTGGCACTTGCAAAACAACATGCCAGGTGTGCTTACCATGTCCTACAACCTAAGTCTTGCCATAGCAAACATGAAATTTCACAGCAGTATTTCGATAGTTATTTAGAGTCTAAATAATTTTTATACACCTGGATCAACTGGAATTAGCCAGGTATTTCTGGAAGAACTTTCAGTGCTGATTCCTTAACAATATTTTTTGTTTTTAATTCATTTTATGACTTCAGCATCAAATAAAGGATGCTAATTACATTTATTCATTTTCCTTTCACAAATATTATACTGCGTGTATACATATTGAAGGTTCGGGCCAATGGTTAGAGTTTTTTAAAAATAATATTAACAAAATACATTAACAACAATGACAGAAAAGCATACTCAAACTCAAAAGTTGGTTAAGCCCTTATCGGCTCTCCCTATATATATTTTAAAAAAATATTACACATAGCAATGATTAGAAAGAAAGTTGAAGTATGACCATTTATTCCCAAGGATGACAGTATTTTAGCAGGCCCAGAAGAAAAAAACAAAACAAAACAAAACAAAACCCTAATTACTCTAAGAGTGAAATTCTTGGACAAAGCCAGGTCTCTAATATTGTGAACTTAGAATTTCTTTTTCTTATTAAACAGTCAGTGTAAATAATCTCCCAAATCATAAAACTCAAATCACAAGTCTGAGAAAATATGATTCTCCCCATTCCACATTTACTTTTATATTTTGTCTAAAACAGAAGATTTACATGCACGTAGACACACACACACACACACACACACACACACACACACACACACACACGATCTAGTCACTAGCCGCTCATGTGCCCCACAGTGCTACCTTTCTCTAGCCACACAAGTCAGGCCCTCTCTGCTCCCTCTCCACCGCTCCCCCCACCAAGTCCTAAAGATCACCTCCCTCCAATTGTCTTTGTCCCCTCCTCTCCATCCCCAGTTTCAGATCTTCCTACCTCCGCTGGCTTGATCTACTATAATGTCCTCCTAATTGGTCTCACCTCCATCCGTCCTACCCTTATGATGCTACGAAACCTGCCTTTTAAAAAGTGACATGCCACACTTCCTTTTCCAGGCTCATCCCTTCAACTATTAGATACCGGAGAATATTTCCACTGAAGGCGGTGACCACAAGGTGCCAAATGACGTGGGAAGAGCTCAGTCCCCGGAGTCTGAACAGTGAGACCGTGCTGGCTCAGATCCCGGCTTAGCCGTTCGCCAGCTGTGCGACCTGCCACTGGCAGGCACATGACAACCTCTCTTAGCCTGGGCTCTCACAAACGTGAAACAGTGATAAAACCAACCTCATCGGATTCTTGTAAGAATTAAGACACTGCATATGTGATGTCTTTTACACCATAGTAAGTGTTCAATAAGTGCTTGGTATTCTGCCTCCCACTCAAAATTCAGAACGGTTTAGGGTCCAAAACAGGAGAGACTAACTGAATTTAAAATTCTTTCTCATCCTTTAGTGCTAAAGGGCTTATATTCATAGTTTATTTCTTAGAAGTCTCAAATATTGCGTGGAAATAGATCTTTGTTTGACTCTGCATCAAAGAGCTGTTTCATAGAAATTCAGGTTGGTTTTCCTGTAACACTGATTTCAACAATCCCGATGACAGAATATGCCACATCTAAGAGGTGAGGGTGGGAGGGGGTGGCGTTAGAAAAGGGAACTTCAAAGGGCTTTAATAAGAATAAAATTCCCCCGGAGTTACCATATGTCCCATCTTTCCTTTCTTAAGAAAGGTCCCTTCAAGAGCTGGGAGGAGGAGCGGCCGTAGCGAGGGGTCCTCAGCTAGACAGGCCTTGGTATTATCACCAGATTATCGTCGCACATCACAGGGCTTGGGGCACGACGTATTTGTGAGTTCTGAACACAGATTCTGAAGTACAAAGAATCGAGATCTTCGTCTTTTAGCAGGTAGGGAAGGATAACATTTGGGGGGACTTTCTTCTTCAGGGATGAAAGTGAAACAGTAAGATTTCCTGGGAGAGAGAAGCAAGACTTAGGGAGGAGCCGGGCTTTGTTCCCATCAAAGAAGAAAAGAATGTTGGGGGGGGGGGCGCGAAAAAAACTAATGAGTTACTGCCAAGAGATTTAAACACGGATTATGTATCGGGGAGAGAATGAACACAATTGACTGTTTTGGCCGGCCTGTGGTGAAAACTTTTCCCATTATGATGAGGGCAGGGAGGGCCAGAGCGACTTACCTTTCAAGTGCTCTGTTCTGCAGTAAGTGTACAGAGGAGGCTTCTTTTCAGTAAGGAGCGGAGGGAGGCTTCTTTTCACAGGAATAATGAATGAGACAAAGCGGGAGCAATTCCTGGCCGGCACCACCTTGAGCACATTTGCATTTTCTATGGCAGCTGCAAAATGTGTGTAGTCCTGACAGTATTTGGTGCCTTGGAGTCAACAGCCTGGAATTTATAACCTTTCCATCCCAGAGTAGCCTGATGGGTCTCTTAAGGCTTCGAGAATGACCCGGTCCAA
>NW_011888813.1:9974780-9990266 GCF_000151845.1 Pteropus vampyrus
AACCTCTCTTAGCCTGGGCTCTCACAAACGTGAAACAGTGATAAAACCAACCTCATCGGATTCTTGTAAGAATTAAGACACTGCATATGTGATGTCTTTTACACCATAGTAAGTGTTCAATAAGTGCTTGGTATTCTGCCTCCCACCCAAAATTCAGAACGGTTTAGGGTCCAAAACAGGAGAGACTAACTGAATTTAAAATTCTTTCTCATCCTTTAGTGCTAAAGGGCTTATATTCATAGTTTATTTCTTAGAAGTCTCAAATATTGCGTGGAAATAGATCTTTGTTTGACTCTGCATCAAAGAGCTGTTTCATAGAAATTCAGGTTGGTTTTCCTGTAACACTGATTTCAACAATCCCGATGACAGAATATGCCACATCTAAGAGGTGAGGGTGGGAGGGGGTGGCGTTAGAAAAGGGAACTTCAAAGGGCTTTAATAAGAATAAAATTCCCCCGGAGTTACCATATGTCCCATCTTTCCTTTCTTAAGAAAGGTCCCTTCAAGAGCTGGGAGGAGGAGCGGCCGTAGCGAGGGGTCCTCAGCTAGACAGGCCTTGGTATTATCACCAGATTATCGTCGCACATCACAGGGCTTGGGGCACGACGTATTTGTGAGTTCTGAACACAGATTCTGAAGTACAAAGAATCGAGATCTTCGTCTTTTAGCAGGTAGGGAAGGATAACATTTGGGGGGACTTTCTTCTTCAGGGATGAAAGTGAAACAGTAAGATTTCCTGGGAGAGAGAAGCAAGACTTAGGGAGGAGCCGGGCTTTGTTCCCATCAAAGAAGAAAAGAATGTTGGGGGGGGGGGCGCGAAAAAAACTAATGAGTTACTGCCAAGAGATTTAAACACGGATTATGTATCGGGGAGAGAATGAACACAATTGACTGTTTTGGCCGGCCTGTGGTGAAAACTTTTCCCATTATGATGAGGGCAGGGAGGGCCAGAGCGACTTACCTTTCAAGTGCTCTGTTCTGCAGTAAGTGTACAGAGGAGGCTTCTTTTCAGTAAGGAGCGGAGGGAGGCTTCTTTTCACAGGAATAATGAATGAGACAAAGCGGGAGCAATTCCTGGCCGGCACCACCTTGAGCACATTTGCATTTTCTATGGCAGCTGCAAAATGTGTGTAGTCCTGACAGTATTTGGTGCCTTGGAGTCAACAGCCTGGAATTTATAACCTTTCCATCCCAGAGTAGCCTGATGGGTCTCTTAAGGCTTCGAGAATGACCCGGTCCAAGTTTGTGATACCCGGAGGTATGGCAGGGCCTTGGCAGACAGATGGAGGAGATGGAAGGCCAGAAACACCGACACCGCAAAATCGCTAAAATATCTTTAGAGGGAAGGGATGTGGAGCAGAGCACCTCCCTCCCCCTCTCTCCGTCCTTTGCCTTGTGACAGTAAAGGGGAGGAAGGTAGTCAATTGCACTGGCATCTCTAGGCAACTAGAAGAAAATGTTTTGCTCTATTCTCATAATCTGTGCTATGCTTTCCAGGAGGAATCATTGATAAATATTTTTTGAATAACACCTGCATGCAAGTTCTGTTTACAGCACAGGGAATGAGAACTCAAGAACTCTGGTTTTCATGGACTTTAAACCTAGTGGAAAATACAGAATATAAAGTATAAAATGATACTTTACAATGCAAACCCATATATGCAAGGGCCAAATTGTTAGTGGCGTGTACAAAAACACAACTTCACAATTACCAAAAGAAAGTCTGGCGAGGGTGAGGAAAGAGAAATTAAAACACGCAATTTCCTGTGGGCCGGGCACAAGTGCTAAGCATTCATTACACCCTTTTACTTAATTTAACGCCTGTAGCTCTCCTTTGAGATAGGTATACCATAATACAAATGACAAAGCAGAGGCTCAAGAGGGGTCAGATATTTGTTCAAGGTCACAGAGTCCAAGGCCCAGGTGAGGTTCTAACCTGTGTCTTTCTGAAACTTACTGGGATTTGCTTTGGGCCTGATGGTTTAACGGTAGACGACCTGCAGGAGCTGGACGGGAGCCTGGGGACCCTCCGGTCCCAGTCTTTGTCAGCAAGTGTGGGGTTCTCAGGTCTTGCTCCATCGTGTACCCTCTTACGCATGCCGAACCGAGGCCCAGGGAGGGACAAGGACCTGCCCGAAGTCACAGAAGCACCTCAGAGATAGGTGCAGGATAGAGCACCTTGTCTGACTTCTGGTCCACAACGGGGCAGGACTGTGACAGAGAGGGAGGCGGGGAGAGCTGGGGAAGCCAGCACCATACTGAGAGCTTAAGAGCTTCAGAACTTTGTCATGCTTCCTTACCGTTTCCCCAGACTTGCCTCTTCCTCCTGAGGATTTCACAGCTGCTGTATCCATCCGTCTGCCTGCAGGACCAGCTGGGGTCCCCCTCCACAGCAAGTATGGGCAGACATAAGGCTGGGCAGGGGGCCTGTGGGTCTGAGGAACTCACCAAAGCAGCCGGAACACCCACCTCCAGTGGGCGACTCCGCTGGAAAGTTTAAGGGAGGAGGGGTGTCTCTCTATGTGCCTGTTTCTCTACCAGCAGAAAAGAAAAGGGGGTGTATATCAATTTCTAACGCAGAAAAATCCTAAGAAACTGCTTTCCTTAGAGTATTAAAAAAGAAAAAGAAATCCTTTCACCAGAAGCCCTACAGTTGCACAGGGAAGAGGGAACAAGGTAGAGAAAGCTGCTAAAATTCTTTAATATTCTTCTTCTGAATAGTTTTTTTTTCCCCATTCACTTTTATTCTTGTGAAACTAGATGGGGAGTGTGCGGTGGTGGGGGGGCGGATTAAGTTTGTTACAAAGATATGAGTGCAATAAGCAAGCTGGTAAACAGACTTTGACCCCAAACTTTCCCTTCAAAAGTAGTTAAACACACAGTGAACACGTCTCAACTTGGACTATTGTGATTAAGCAACTCAATCTAAAAAGATAAGGATTTAAAAATGTACCTAAATGGTTTCTAGATGTTTTCTTCTAGATGACTTAAAAATCAGAAGTTAGCAATTAATGTGGAATTTCTGATGATTCTCACACTCCAAAACTTTCATATATATGGCGGGGTCTCAAAGATGGTTTGACAACTAATGTGACATGAACCTCACGTTAAGAAAAACAAAAGGTTAAAAATGCGATCAGAGACTCTGGCCAAAAACATGTGATTCTACAGAACCGGGACACCCGTTTGGCTCTCCCATGGAGATTTATACAAAGGGTGGGTATTGCTCTCATTAATTCAGTGGATAAACAATAGGGGGAGGGTCTGGGTGATCTGATGGACAGCTTTTGGAAATGATCTTCTGCTTGGCAAAACACGGCAGTGATAATTTTATTCACACGGAAGGAAATTCAGAGAAGTGTCACTAAAACAAGAGAGGTAATTACAGGGCATGAATCAAAAAGCTGGATGGCACAAAATGAAGAGTAACTAAATTAGTCCCGTCACAGTCTTGAAATCTGGACTTAACAATTTCGAGAGAAGAATCTGACCTTTCATTTCTGAGCGACAAAGCCATGCGTATTTTCCCTAATGTTTCGTTTCCAACCTACACCATGGGCTTGGAGAACGACAAACACCGTTTACAGAGTGACAGCCCATCATTCTACTGTTGTTGCAACTCAACAGACTTAGAAGATCTCAAGAGTTGGAAGAGATCGAACCTTGCAATTCTCTCCGCAAAAATGAAATACCTTCGAAGGATCTTGGCAGCCGGTTGTCTGGACTTGACCAGCATCCTCAAGAGTAGCTTATTCACCCATTAACCCAAGCACTTACCCAGCTCCTGTTATGTCTCTGGCATAGTATTTGATGCTGTTCTGTTAGACCTTTGTTTAACTAAGCTCAAATCTTTCTTTCCTTCTACCCATTAGATCTAAATCCCTCCTAGCTGATGGCTTCCAGGCTGACCTTCTGAAGATGTTCTTCTCCAAGTTACACTTTCCCAGCTCTTCAGGAGTGACACACAGATCCCCTAGTCAGCCTGATAGCTTTTCTCATTATCTCAAAGTGTCCCTCCCATCTGTATAGAAATTTCCTAGTGAAGACTGATCCACACTGAAAGTGGGAATAACTGAGACCAATCACTCGTTCAAAAACTTATCTTTTATTAATATTGCCTTAGATTACCTTCTGACCAATCTAATTCACTGCCGTCATGCTTATAATAAACTAATGCTACCCCCCATTCTATCTTCCTCAAATCTTTATGAATGATGGGTTCCACTGTCCAATCTAACTGTATTACATCTGTAGTTAACGCACACACCTCACCTTTTAATCTGTAAAATCCAAAAGCATTTCATGTAACCAGAAGTTGAAGAAATGGAAGCTTAGACATGGCAGTGATAGGTTTTTCGTTTCTGTTGTGATTTTAAAAAAATGCCTATTTACACCACTGCAAAACAAAAAACAGGCTGCCTGTTGTTTTCACACTGCATATCGTTGATTCCATGCATTTTTGACAGTTCTTTCATACTTCTAACGCGTAGATCAATACCTCCGCCCCGAGAGGGTGAGGCGTTTGGTACTGCACAACACAGGTCAGCCCCAGCTTGCAGACATTTCCCCAGCTCTAACAACATCTAAGAGGCTCTGACCAGGCATCTGCCAGTTCCTCCACTGGCTATCTGGAGAAGCAAACAGGCGAAGACCTCAGATTCCTACTGAGTCCATCAACACTTCAACTTTCTAACCAGGAATCAGGGACACACACGCTCCTTGTTGTCCATCGTCTCGGGAGTCAGAGCAACAGAAACCTATCAGTAGTAGATGTGAAGAGATCCTAACGCTTCTGCAATCAGAGTACAAACCAGGGTCTGAGGGTACCCTGAGAGTCTGGAGGGGCTCTCTCAGCCATGAGTTTTACTCAGCACCTGAGTAAAACAGATATAATCAGCCCAGCTGCTTAAACATTCAACTTTCAAAGTGAGTGTGAAAACAACAAAATTGGATAACTGGGCAAAATATTCATGTGATATATGCCTACTACCTAAGTCCTCAAAGATAACAGGGGCTGTTTTCCATTTGAATAAAATAATGCAGGATTAAATGAGAATGAAATGTACAATGAACACTATACTGAAGACAAAATGCTGAGATCAAAAATACTGTGAGACCAACTCAGAAAATATAACGGAAGTCAACAGATAATATGATTTGATATGCAAATAAAATTACAGCCAACTAGTGGATTTTTATTCTTTCTCTTAAAATGCTTTTTCAATGAATGGAATTTTAAACCTCACACTGTGAATGACCATTGTTTTTATATATGAGTGGCCTCCTACAATTTTAAGCCTTTTCTATTATGTCTTCTCCAGTCTTTTAACAAAATTAAGTTTAAATCTGCAAGGACTATTATTAGAAAATCATGCCGCCCAATCCTATATCCATTTTACCACATTAATGTAGCACATTCCCTCTACATATGTAGCACAGTGTAGGCTTTATATGGATTTTTTACGTTAGCATTCTTTAAAAAATTACTCTAACAGAAAGCTGCAGTTTAAGCACACTCTTTCAAAATACCTAATATCTCACCCTTTTCAATTAAACTTACAAAAGAGTATCGAATACGAGGAGAATTTTAAAAACTATGGTTCCATCGAATATGTTGTTTATAAGTAAATATAAGGTGTAATAATAATGCAACTAATCGAAATCCTCACATTCTTTCTTTCTTCAGGCTTGACTAAATGAAAACTTGCAGTGAGTGACACAACAATCTCACAATTTAACTTCTTCGGCGCAAGTTAAAACTGATTTTATTGTGGCTTCCAGTTCTTCTGCCAACTATTAAACGCATAACACCACTCTCTGAGTAACTGGAATGAAAGATGTCTTATAAGTTAAAAAATTACTGGATGCTATCCAAGCAAAGAATTCCTCGCTGTGTGCAAATCCAGCATTTCAGTGGGGGAATTAACATCGTTATATTAACAAGCTTAACATTCTGAGGATTTTCTAATCTTCTAATTGTCTAAAAGGATGAGCTCCCCAAACGCCTCACCTTCCCTACCTCCTCCCAATACAATCTCCCATCTGACATTACCAGCTCACTCCTTCAGCCACGACTTACTTACCCAGTGAGGAATCGCTGATGATTTCATTAACTCGAATATATACTGACCACTTTGTACAATTTCTACATCCTTAGCAATATTAAATACCCTGCTATGTAGGCATTTAAAAGAAATCATAAAGAATAAGCTCAAAGCACATGAACATGGCAGCAAGCAGGATAAAATAAAACCTTTGGCCAAATCAGCACCAAAATCAGCCATTTTCGTTAAGACTCTCAATATGTGAAAGGCTGAATCTTTGGAAAGGCTGTATTTTTTCGGTGGCCCATTAGATTGCTCCAAAGAAACAAAAATGTAAAGAGCTAAAAGATAAGTTAAAAAAAAAAAAATAATAATAAGCAAGAGCAACAGAAACTTTCTTAAAATGTCTTACTCTGCAAACTTTAAAGTTATACAAGAAATAAATCTTTAGACCTAGAACATCCAATTAATAGTCTTGTGAATTCTTCTAGCTTTGTATATGTAAGGGCTACAATACACAAAATATAAAATATGCTGTCATTATTTTTAGGGGGAAGATAATGAAACAATAAATGGAAGACGCACTGGGGAACAAAAGTCCCCTCAAACAGGGTTTATGTTCATCTAAGCACAACCGTGGGTGACCCATCACACAGACCAGAGGCTCGTAAGAGGCTGAGATTTTTCTGGATTTACCAAAGAAGCGCAAAATTGTTCTGGCTTTCAAATCAGGTATATTTTATTAAACCTCCCTTTTCTGAAAACTGATCATCCAGAAAACTCTCTATAAACCATACTGCTTAATTAATCGTAAAATCTATTCCCACCTATGGTGAGAGATGATTAAAATGCTTTTTCTGCAAAAGTGACTTTGGACTGGTGCCTATACCAGAAAAGATATTACACAGGATCCATACACATAATTTTTTGAAAACAATCTGATGTCATAAACACAATTATGGGACATCTGCTATTTACAGGGCATTAATCTAATACTGTAAGGTTTAAATGCCCTCACTATACAGTATCAAAATCACACATGCAAAAAAATCACCCACTGGGGAAACAACCGTCTGTTTATTTAGCCATCAGACATGGAGAAAGGTTAGAAAATGAGAACTTCCTAAAATGTTGGTGGGAGTATGGATTGGAACAGGGTATAATATTGGAAGGCAATTTGCCAATCTCCGTATCAAAAGCATTAAAATATGCATACCCTTTAATGAGAAATTCCACATCGAGGAGGGATGGACTCATGCAAGATAACCATTAAGACAAATAACAGGACTTTTCTGAAGGGGTATGGACAAGAGACCAAATATACCATCCTCTCTCCTCTTTCAAGAGTCTGAAGGCCAGGCTGGCAAAGGTTGAGTCCTATAGGAAGTGGATTGGGCATGGTCAGCCCGAGTCTCTTTGCGGCCACGGGGAGTCTACAAAGCACAACTGAGTGCCATGTCACAAAAATAAAGCTCCAAGAACTGTAATATCCATATAGTGATGCCCCTTGTGCAGCTCAGCAGATCCTACAGGGAATTAGGGAAAAGCAAGAGAGCTCCTTGCAATCAGCCCTGCAGATGTATTATAACGAAGATAGAGACGGACACTAAACGAGGTCAGACAACTGCTCAGCGATGCAATGATTTTACTTTCCATTACACCAAAAATGACTTGAATATTTAAATTTGATAAAATAGAAAACTCAACTAGTCTGCTTTTTTTTAAACAGCAGTTACAAAGAGCGCACTGAGTATCCCCATTTACCCTTTGCTCAAAACTACATTACTATAGTACTAAAATCTTACATTACTATAGTACATTTGTCACAACTAAGGAACCAACCTTGGTACATTACTATTAACTAAACTGCGTAGTTTATTCATATTTCACTAGTTTTTCCCTAATGTCCTTTTTCTGTTCCAGGAACTCATCCAGGATCTCATATTACCCATTTAGCCCATCATGTCTCCCAAGCCTCCTCTGTCTGTAACAGTTTCTCAGACTTTTCTTGTTTTTGATGACCTTGACAGCTTTGAAAAGTGCTGGTCAGGTATTCTGTAGAACGTCCCCCCTTGAAGACAAAACTACTGTCTAATGTTTTTCCCCTGAGACACTGGAGTTATGGATTTGGGAGGGTGGGGGAGATGACAGGGGTGAAGTGTCAATTTCATGACACCATATCAAAGGTACGTGCTGTCAACTCCACATGGAGGATGTTATTTAGTTTTGATTACCTGGTCGAGGTAGTTAGTAATTGCCAGGTTCTTCCACTATAAACTTTCTTTTCCATACTCTAGTCTTTAGAAGTAAGTCACTGAATGCAGCCACTCAGGGAGTGGGGAGTTAAGCCTCATCTCCTAGAGTGGAGAAGTATCTACATAAATCGTTTTGAAATTCTTCTGTATGGGAAATTTGTCTCTACACCCGTTTATTCAATCATTTATTTATAACAGTGTGAACTCATGGATATTTATTTTTTATTTATTTTGGGTTATAACCCAATACTATTGTTATTTATTTTGTTGTTCAAATAGCCTCAGCTTTGGCCACTGGGAGCAATTCCAGGTTAGCTCTGGTGTCACTTTGACATACCCCATCATTTTGTATTTTGAATACTTCCTCACTTTCTTCTCCATATTTATCAGCAAAAGTGCCTTACTTAAGAAAAAAAGGACCGTTACAGAAAAAACTGTGCCCTCCCCCTCCAATTCATGTTAAACTCCTGGCCACCAGTACCTGAGAATTTGACCTTATTTGAAATAGTCATTGGAGATGTATTAGTTAAAATGAGGTCGTACTAGAGTAGGGTGGGCCATTTAGTCCAATATGATTAGTATCTTTACAAAAAGGAGACATTTAGACACAGACGGCACACCAGGCGAACACCATGTGAAGATTGGGGTGATGCTTCCATAAGCCAAGGAATGCCCCCAAATGCCAGCAAACCACCAGAAGCTAGGTAAGAGCTAGGTGACAGCCTCAGAAGGAACTAACTCTGCAGACTCCTTGATCTTGGACTTCTAGCCTCCAGAAATGGGAGAAAATGAATTTCTGTTGTTTTAAGTCACTCAACAGTTGCTTTGCTATGGCAATATAATAAAGGGCTAATGTCACTGAGCTCTGCATTTCAATTAAAAACGAATGTGGTATCCAAAGAAGCAGGTATAGGGTAACATTCTAACAAACATCCAAAGAGTACACTGGAAAACAGAGGCATGCGTCTATAAGCCACAATACTTAGTATTTTACTGGACGAGGACAGGGTTTTCAGATGCCCCATTTCCTCTGCAGTTTTCAGCCACCTGCAGCTTGGCTCAGAGCGCTCCTTGCCAAGCACACCTGCAAGTACTAGCAATAACCACCCATCGCGTATAATCGCCATCTTCAACATGCTAAGTACCAGCTCCATGAAAGCCAAGCACTTCCCAGGTGCCCCACACAGCAACCCTGCAAGGCGCTGACAGGTGATTCCCTACATCACAGGGGATCCATCCAGATAACGTCGAGTCAGCATTTCTGGTCCCCATCTAATGATTCGCTTTCTCGCTTCGTCTCACTTCATACTTCCCCAAGTAGTGTTAGCAAGTGGACCGACGGCTTAGAATGGGAGCTGAACATCATAACATTATAAACCATACAAATACTGTACAATCAGCCAGTACTTGGTACCTGCAGCCTTTAGGTGAAAGGATTACAGTCCCCGGGAAAGACAAAGTGGCTTGTTCTCACAGAGTTAAGACATGGAAGAGGCAGGCTAGAATCTGATATGTCACCTCACTCCACATCCAGTGACCTTTACGGAGGTGAAATCTGAGCACCCGCATGGGTAAATACGGAAACATTTTTCCCCTCAGTCAACTGGGAAAAAAGGAACAGGATCTGAAGTATTCATTTGGAAATTATTTTCATTACAAAAAGTCAGATTTGTCTGCATTTTTATGCCTATATTAAAAAATCAAATGTAGTCATTAAGCTTAGGACAGCTCAGAAAGACTCTCGCCTGAGTGTGCATTCCCCTGCTCTGCTATAATCCTTCAAATTATTAAATAACGACTGCATTTCCCTTGGGGTCACGCTTGGCAACAAAATACTGGTCTAAAATGAACCAATGAGATGACCTGGCGAATAAACTTACATTAACTTCCCAGAAGCAAAAGGATATGAAATACTTCCGAGGTACGAACTGGGGAGGAAAGTGAACGGTGTTCTGCGGGGTCTGCAGGGTGGGGGAGTAGAACGACAAAGGAACAAGAGGATCTGGGAAATATTCCAATAACCAGTAGCTTCTCCTCCCCCACCAACTCTGTATATACCAGCAGTGCTCCACTCCAGTCCCAGTCCCTTCCATTTGAGGAATGGCCACAGCCACAAGAAGAAAACCAAGCATATGGCTCTATCCTTCTGGATATTTCTACAATGTTGGCTGGGTTGCTTTGGAAAATCCCATCTTATCTCCTACAGCTATTATGACCTCAAGTTGTCATTTCCAATAAAGTATGCTTCCACTGATTTTTATGAACAGAGACAAAAGCTGCTACAACCTTTCTTTTTCCCCCAAAATCTTTCAAGCCAACTGTAGTTGCTATGTAGGGTGATTTGTTTCTAAGGCAACAGCGTATATCTCAGTACTAATGGCCTGTCCTTTTGCCAGGCAACAAACAGTCTTGTGATGCAACTGCACCTGTCTCGGCTACGCGTTGCTATGGAGACGCTCCAGTTGCCATGGCTACCATCACGCTAATCGCCTAGCGAAGGCAGACATACAGCAGTCTTCTCAGAGAGCCCAGCTGTTCCTTCCCGTCTTTTGCTGAAGACTGATTGTCTGGGGCCTGTGATGGAATGCTTCTCAACTGAGATGCACAAGAACTTCATTAATGCTGTTGCGGAGGATCACGTTGCGCCCCTTTCTGTAGAACACAGGACTAGAGAAAGACTCTGCAAAGCAGAGGCCTGTAAAACTACTGAAACCTATGAATTCATGCCATTCCTCGTTGACATAAGCTCATAATCCAAGGTTAATTTCTTTTACCTCGGTGGTTACAATAGAAACATTTCTATATGTTAAAAGAAAATTTTTTTGGAAGGTTGAGGGATGTATGTCAAAGCCAAGTACTATATAAGATAAGATCAATTTTAAAATTTGGTTCTGTGCTATGTGACTATATTTGGGGGATCTCTAATATTAATAACACTTTTTAAAAAGTGACAAGCTACACATCCTCCCCTCCATTTACGTCTTTGTAAAAATGGTACGCATGACCCAAGACCTCCCTGCCTCAAAACCAATGGGCATATGAGGAGAAATAAAAGTCTCCACTGTTCTCTGTTCTCCTTGAAAAGGCAAACACCAAGTAACCACAACAAAATGATCACTCAGGAGCACCGTGCACATGGTGACCAGAATGACAACAACTGGGTGAGTTTTTCAGGGCACACCTGTAGACTCCTGGTCAGATGACGGGAAGACAGAATCGCTTACGAGACTCATTTCTGTACTTTTATTCCAACAGATGGTGACACACTGAGATGCTAAAGCTGTCAGCTTTTCTTTGTCAACGCTTCTGCCCTCCATGAAGTCTTCTGGAACCACATGCCTCCGAAGCAGCAAACGTGGTAAGTTTGTAAGAAATCTAACAATGAATATACCTCAAATAATACTTAACTTCCTTCTCACTTACCTAGTTATTTTTAAAATCATACAGCCTATTAAATTAGTTTCAGTGCCTGTCTCTGTCAAAATAAGGCAACTTCAGTAGACACATAAAAACAAGGAAGTCCAAACTGCTTACCTTTGATATGGCTGAGGAGAGGCGGGAGGTGTACTGAACACGTGTGGGTACGGGTGATAAGGTGTCTTTTTCAAAGCCTGAATTAGATTTTGTCTATACTCTGGGTCTATGCACCACAATGACCCTTTCCCAATACTCTGCAAAGAAAATTAAAAAACAAAAGTGATTAATACAGAAACATCAAGTATTTTTCATTGAGTAGATATACAGTTATTATCATAGTTACTTACTGTTAAAAGACTCAATTATTTGTTGTTTGCCAGCCTTAAATCTTGTAATAAATATTGTACTTGGACAACAAAATACCATAAAATGCACTTTAGCTTTTTTCGTATTAAGTCTGACAGATAAAAGGAATGTGTTATTACTAGGTGATGCTAATACAATAATGTTGCAATTTTCATATCCTAATGACCAAAAAACTTAGATTTATTATTTTTCAGTGTCAACTTTGAAGAACATGTACTCTCTTCTAAAAATTAATTAATTTGTCAGATTTCAAACAATGAAAGGAAATACTCCATCACTGCTTTAAAAATCCAAGAGTTCCATTTTTAAACCATATTACACTGGTACTACTTTATAAAAATCAGAAAAGTTTTCCACTTCTTTTTTCTTACTTACAAAAGTATAACATTCAAGCTTCAAACAGAATTCTGTAATTACCTTCCCCAAAGAAACAAAAGAACTCAGGCAGCGGTGGTAAACCTATGCCAAAATTCAGTATTTATTTTTTGGATTCCTCAGTTCAGAGTACTCAGCTACAAGCCTAAATGAGTTGAATCTTTAGATGTCAAATGTAAAATGCAAATTTTATAAACCTGGTTCCATGGAATGAGGAAGACTTGCTGAAGCCCACTTTCAGCTGGAAGCTTTTTGGTATGTGGACAGCATTTTGTTTAAAAAAAAAAAAAAAAAGTTAAGTCCTTCCTGTGAAACCCAGTGGAACTGCAGAAAGCTGATGGTCAGTCCTGCTTTGACCACTTTCAAGTGACAGAACGTGCCCAAGCTGTTTGATAAGGTCATATGTAAAATATTTACTGATTTAGAGAGAAGTCAAATTACATAAACCTATGCCCACCCATGCTTCCAGCCAACAGACTCCTATTTTCAGAACTACTCTTTTACAGAAAGATTTAGAAAGCAAACAAGAAAATTGCTTAACTATTATAGGGGGGAATGAAAATCTCATAGAAAGAAAGTACTAAAAATAAGTGATTCCTAAAATCTTTAAAGAAGCTTTTAAAAATGTGTATTATAGTTATCGGTTCACCAAAAAATTTACTTAAACTTATTTACAGAACACAGTATAATTCTTTACTATCAATAACATCAGCAAGCTGTGTAACTGGAATTAACTCTTTGTGGTGCACTGAGAACAGGGAATTGTTCAAAACCAAGGTCAGGGGGCTGGGGCCCCCACACCCCAGTCACCCATTCCCAGGCACAGGCCTGACCCCAAACACAAGTCCCAGTCAGGCTGACCTGCCTCAGCTAAACACCAAAGTTCCCAGTTTAATCACCGCACTGTTTAAAGATGTGAAAGATACCAACTTCAGAAAACTCAATATCCGCATATGGCTTTCCTTTCATGTATCCATTTTCAAGCCCAGAATAGTTTGGGAGAACTGATGAGACTTTCTGAGTAAAGCAGGCAGGCCACCAAATGATCTGCCGAGGACCCTCCGTTCTTTGCTTTGGGAAAAAACACTCAGCATGCTTTTCAGAAGAAAGCCAAAAGCTAGGGGTGGAGAGGTGTAAGGGAGGAAAAAGTAGACCATAACTGCCAAATCTGGATAATGCAAAACAGGGGTCCTCAACCCCTGGGCTGCAGACTGGTACCAGTCTCTGTGGCCCGTTTAGGAACCAGGCCGTACAGCAGGAGGTGAGCGTTGGGCGAATGAAGCTTCATCTGCAGCTGCAGCTGCTCCCCAGCACTGGCATCACCGCCTCAGCTCCACCTCAGATCATCAGGCATTAGATTCTTATAGGAGCACCATCTCTGGTGCAGAAAAAGTTGGGGATCACTGCTGTAAAACAAAGCACAAACACCCACAGAAGTCCATAACTCTTTAGCAACGGGAGTCCTGGCCTGACCACATCAGAGCTCCCTATGGAGCCCAGTGGGACCTGCCTCTCTGATCCACTTAAACACAGGGCCCAAACCAAGCTACCCGGAGGGCTAGGGCCCCATACAACCTGAACACTTCTGCGAAGAGCTTATCTAAGTCCTGGGAACCTAAAGACTTTTGTTTTCATCAAGGTGGCTTTTGGGGTAGGGTCGGTTAATCTTACAGGGAGTAAAAAATATGACAAAGAAAAAAAAAGGACAATTGATCCTCACAGTGAAACAATAATAGGCCAAGACTGTGGTTTCTCCCAACCCTGACCTAAGTACCTTATTTATTATATTACAATACTATTTACAAACTAAGTGGAAAACCACAGGATTGAAGGGGACATTTCACAAGGTAAGTGATCTGGGTGCAAGAGGCAGGTGGAGTTACAGTAAGAACAAAAAGTTCTGGAGCAAGACATTTCCTGTGCAGCCTGGGAAAATCACAGTCTCGCAGAAAGTCTTGGCTTGCTCATTGGCAAAATAAAGACCCCTCAGAGATTGGTGCCAGGCCCAAGGATGGCACAGTGACAGCCTCCACAGGTACTCAATAAACGACAGGCGGTGTCATGAACATCTCCTTTCTGACATTAGAAAGGGAGCAAAGCTGGCTGTAAAATGCCTTTTATTAAATCAAATCTGATTTCCCCAAAGCCGTCCATCATAAAACAGGCATGGAATTCCAACAGTCCCGCCGGGAGGGGCCTTCGGCAAGCTGCCGTGGTGAGCCAGGAGGGAAGTAAACTCTACTCGTGGGCTGTTGGTCCTGGCTTAGACCTGAAGAAGCTTTTCTGTTTTCAGACTCCCCTTTATTTCCATCACCCCCCACATCTGCCTGTGTCCTCCTCACTCCGTGTCCTCTTTACTGTAAATTCTCCTTTGCTCAGGAAGCCAATTCTGACTTACAGCCTAGCTGCTAGAGGTTTTCTTTTGCCCAGTTTTCTTCGGCACAGAGATCATCAAGCTAAAGTTTAACTGCAAACTCGGTCAGCACATATTCACGAGAGTCATTCACTGCAGACATCCGCCCAAGCTTTGGGTCACAACGGTTCCGACCCTGATCAGTCCTGCATTTTCCAGTGAGAGAGGTCTGGAACTGCCATTGGGTTTCAGTATCTTGTACTTAACAATTTCCAAAGAGCAAAAGTGAATCAACGAAAATATAAAAATCTTCAAGACACACCCATGAAAACATTATCAATCTCTTTAATCCCTGCAATAATCCGACAGCGGAGAAGGCTAGGCTAGGCAGAGCGTGGTCAGAGCATGAAAGCAGCTGGCACTGCGTTTTATTTGCAAGCATTCTGCTTCGTTTCCTGCAACAATTTAGAATAGTGAGGAGAAAAAAAAACTGACTTGAAAACTTTTAAAATGGAAATACACAGAGAAGAAGATACTTGACTTTCCTAAGCCAGGAAAAATTGCATTTAATGCTCCTAACACAGGAAAGAAGGGTCTAATTTGATTATAGTTATATATTATGTTTAACAGAGCTTTTAAAAATATCTGCATTTTCTTTAAAGAATATAGATTTTTT
>NW_011888813.1:9991576-9992276 GCF_000151845.1 Pteropus vampyrus
CAGGAAAGAAGGGTCTAATTTGATTATAGTTATATATTATGTTTAACAGAGCTTTTAAAAATATCTGCATTTTCTTTAAAGAATATAGATTTTTTTGTTTACTATAATAACTGTGAGGTCCATGTACCATTAAATATTAAGAAATTCAAAATAAAAAGGGAAGAAAAATCTTCATTCTTTCATACATTTTCATCTTAAAAAAATATATTTTTTAAGATCAAAAATGTGCCTATGAATGGAGATCTTTCATACACACACAGTTTGAGAAAACTAATGTGAAAAGGAGAGGGGAAAATGAGTAAAAAGGTATGGAGGGGGCCAAGCTTTTTTTCTTTGCTCTTAATTAAAAAGCACCTCAGGAATAACAGACAACTCCCTGTTAGCAATAAAAAAAAAAAAAAATCAGTACATAAAAGAAAAAAAAAAGACAAGAGCCTATATTGCATTGTAGGAAAAAACTGATTAGTGAGCAAGGTTAAAAAAAAGAGAGTGAGATAAGAATACAACTAAATTAAATCTTAACTCGAACTTCTACAGATAACTATTTTTTTCCCTGAGCTGTCTAGACCCCGGGGCCGTCTCTGGCAGCTCCTGAATCTCTCCCAGCTCTCACAGCTCCTGACTGCACCTGACGTCTCTACGTTTTTGGGTCTCTTCACTAAGTTGTGAGTGCTGGAGGATAAGCATCACATTTTAAACA
>NW_011888813.1:9993686-9995945 GCF_000151845.1 Pteropus vampyrus
GAGGAACCTGGAAACCTGCTGGACACACACCACCCCGCCCTTCCGTCAGTGACCCAGACCTTTACAGCAAAAGCTCATGAATGGAAAAAGGTAGATCTGAGGTGGTTTGGCTTTAGACGTTTAACGTCAACTGGCCGTTCTACAGCGGGGCTTCGTAAACTTTTTCTTAAAGGGTCAGAGTGAATATTTTAGACTGTGGGCCACATGGTCTCTGCTGCAGCACAAAAGCAACCGCAGATGTAAATGAACAGATGTGGCTGCGCTTCCACAAAACTTTACTTACAAAACCACGGTCCGTCCATCGTTCCCCACCTCTGCCCTACAGCTCCCGCACTTGAACCCAAGGTTCAGACCCAGCGCTTCTATAGTTTTGAGAACTTAAAACCGGGTAAGGGGTATTTGGGGGCTAGGAAAGGTGGACTGCATCCTGTGAGGTTAGGAAGGGGGTGCTGATGAGCCAAGTCAAGTGCACCAAGGCAGGAAAGAGGGACACACGAAGGACTGGGGGGAGGGAGGAGGTGTGGACACAGACTGGAATAAGTAAGCCCATCGGTAATAAGACTATGTTATTTGTCGAGCTCTACCTAACATCACTGCCTTCAGAAACCACTGTGCGTGTGCAGCTCACTCTTCCTCTTGAGTCTTTTCCCTCATCCGTGACTTCAGGGGTCAGACTAAATCACTCCACAGGCTCATAACTCTTTGCTTTGAGACTGTTACCATAGATTAATTATATACGTAAGCCCACATTTCTCCACCTCCTTGCTAGCTTCCCAACACTGCCAGTTTTCTGTTTGGGGCTAGTACCACGCATCTGTAAAGTCGACGAGAAGCACATTATTGAGTTTTCAAAGGGTGGCCCGTCCTTGGTTGGCACAGACGTTGGACACAGAGAGACCCGGGACCAAACCTTGTTTCCATTTCCCAGCTGTGTGACCTTGGGCAAGACCCTTACTGCTCTGAGCTCCAGTTTCCTCACCTATAACATGGGAGGGACGTAATAACACCTGCTTCACGTGACTGCTGCAAGGGTTAAATGGGATGATACTGCTTGGCACATGATAAAAGTTCAACAAATACCGCTGTCCTTAATTTGATGATAAAAATATTAAATAGCCAGCTTTCCTTGACACCAAGCTCCAAAAAATCCAGGCCGTGACCTGATGGAACAGGTATTTGTCGAATTGCGAAATGATGTAAATTTCATTAGCGAGAGAAAGAGAGAGGGAGAGAACCACACGTGGCTATTTGTTTTCCGTTGCCTGACGGGTACTTTCCATGGTCCAAAGGAAGCATTTTGTATCAGATGCACTGACGGAGAAGGAGATGGAAAGATAGCAACAGAACGAAGCAAGACTTGGTCACTTGAGGGATGATGGGAGGGGGATAAGGGACTTTGAGGAAGAGCTTGCTTGGAGTCATTTCTGGCATCGGGGTCCCCTGGGTTCCCAGGACCCTGTGGTCCCTGGCCTTAAGGGCTTACAACCTGCCACCTCCTTCCTTTAGTGAAAAGGCCACAGGGTGAAGAGGAGCCCAGGGAGAGAACAGGATGGGGTGGACAAGCTGGAATGGACAGAAGGAGCCAGCCTTGGAGAAGGGTCCCCCTAGCAGGGAGGGCTAGGCCTCGGAGGCCACTGTTCTACTCTCTTGAGAGTCTGTGGGTTCACACTGGAAACTGGATCTGATAAGGTCCCCTCATTCGGCACCAAAAGGCACTTGCAGCTTTATTTATAGACAGGTGGTCCCAGGTTTGCCTTTCTGGACGATACACAGGTTTTCCCAGGATCTGGAAGGCAGGCTTAGTCTTCTCCTGGGAGCAGCTAGGTTTGTTTCACTATAGATACCTACTTAGCTCCCAGGGGCCGCCTTGCTGCAGCATCCTACATGCTGGTCCCACCTTGTTTCTGCCCCACCCCGCCACGCTGCTCCCTGAGGCTGGCTCCTCCTTTCTTGCGGACTGGTTCCTGTTCGGGCTCCTCGGGTCTAAGCTGGGTTAAGGAGAAAGAGAGTCAGGAAGGAAGAGTGGGGGCTGGGGGAGGGGTGTGATGGGGTGGGAGGAGGGGCAGTCCAGGGCCCAGGTTCTCCCATTTCCACTAAACTGTCACCAGCCCCCAGACAAACCGAAGCAGGTCATTCAACGACACTTACAGAGAGCTAACAGAGTATGAGATGCTGGGCAGGCCACCGTGACACAAGGATGGGTCCATTTTTTAGGGTGCAGAACCTCCAGCCTAACAATAAGCAACTATAAGTGACTGC
>NW_011888813.1:9997280-10014770 GCF_000151845.1 Pteropus vampyrus
ATCGCCTCCACTCCCGCAACTGTCTTGCTATCATTCCACAGATGTGTTCCAAAGGCTACAAAGATGGAAATCATGCATGACTAACATGTCTCCTGTACGATATTCAGGTACCTGAGCTCTGTGACGATTATACAGCACCACAGCTCGTTCAGAAACACACCTCGGCTATTTCCGTTCACTGAGCATCCGTGGACGTGGCAGCAAGGGGACACAGGCGGGGCAGGAACTGCCTCAGGCACGTGGTGGCCAGACAGGTCATGTGTGTGGGTGTGGGTTTGTGTGCATGCATGCGTGAACTGCGTCTTATTCAATGCACGAAGAATCAATAATTTCCTTGCATGAACACCTAAATAAAACCGAAATAGCCCCAAGATTGCCTACAACCAAATTATCTCTAGGAGGAACCTGTTGGTGACGTTGGGTGGGGTTGGGAATGCAAAGGGAGACCAGTTTATAGGTTACCAGAGCTTTGCCTGTGCAGGAATCTCTCATCTCTCGCTATTTGATGCAACCTCGTTTCTGCGTCTTGCCCTCCGCCGCCCACAGATGTCATTTCCATGGGGGAATGGGAGGAGGGGGGCAAATCTGAAGCGTGTCAACTCATGAAAGCTGGCAGAGCTAGCTAAGGTGTGTTTGGGTTGAGTTTTTTGTACTTTCTAGACTATTGTTTCCCAACTGCCAAAGGGCAGTTAACAGCTAGAGCACTAAGAACAATTGATATTAAAATGATCGCCAAAACACCCAAAATATGTTTACTTATAAGTATCACCAAGCTCTGTGCGGGTAAGTTCTAGGTTCTACTAAAGGAAGGAACACACGGACGCACACACATTCCCTTATACTCCGAGTCAGGAAGCCGAAGAACGACATCTATGAAAACACTGCTCTTACCCAAGTAAATCGTGGGATTCTCCCAAATCAGTTTCACCATTCTGTTTTGGGGGGGCCTTTACCAAGTAAGGGTTAACTATCTCCTCCTATCTGAAACCTTACAGTATTACCTATGGAGGCTGAGAAAGAGTCCAGACACAGAGACGTTTAAGAAAATTTTAAGCACCTGGAAAGCACCCAGAAGTATAAAAAGCTGGCTGTTTTATATCCTCCTAATATGAGCCGTGCTCTGCGACTTCAAAGAGTTGACCTGCTGCTCAAACGAATTCAAGAATTCGAGATATCGTATGGCATCAGGCCCCCAGCACAAATTCTTTATGACCATGTAACTGCTAATAACTTTATTACAGAAACGTAGATACGCAAATCTAAAAGGTTTTATTTAGATCCCCTACTACAAAAGAAGAATGTACAAATGCTGTAATAAAGTTGTCCAAAACGTGGATAGAATCCCTGTTTAAAAACAGTTGTTTGGATCACCTTACAATGTAGAAGTTCAAACTGCATGACAAATGACAAAGAGGACACATGGTAGAATCAAAGACCTATATTAAATGGCCTTTTACATGCTTTCTTTTTTTTTTAGTTCAAAAGGCAAACTGACTTTAAGCGAGTAGATACGAGAGGAGGTAAAATTCACTACTTCCTATGTTGTCAGAAACAAAAACTCAGTTGCTTAAAAAGTTCATGACCCAGAATAGGACTTTTACAAACATGCTACGTGAAGTGGAGAAGAGAAAGTCGACGCCAGCTCTCGTTCCGGGCTGAGCTCACGCTCCGTCCTGTACCTCTACTTTCTTTTAAGTGATTCAAATGCCGCAAATGATAATGCGATCATGTTTTATGGCGGGTAGTAAAGACACATATGGGTCTGACAAATAGAGACACCCTTGGTTGGATTACAACTGGCCCACGTAAGTGCCACTTTATCTTCTGGTTGTCAGTAGTTACTCATCTATTTTTAAATGTTCCACTATGATCTTATCTAATTGGCACATGTAATTTGATCACCTTATTTCCGTTACTAAAAGTTGTTGAATGTACCTGGCCAGGTAAAAGTTAGTTACAGGGTATGTGTGTACTGGCTGAGAGTTATAGGCTTTTATTTAAAAAAAAAAAAAAAAATCATAAAGACCCTCCCTCCTCTCAGTGAACCATGCATACTGGGGTTGCTGGGTTTCATTTTGTAAGAAGTGGCCACTGGCCATGGGACCAACCCGTCACCTAACTCACCCACACGGGGCCTTTGCTGGATGGTCCTAGTTTCGAATCCCGCTTTTCGCTACATCATCTTGCTATAACCAACTCGGCCCCCTCTGAAGGAGAAATTGCCTTCACGGTGCTTCTAAATTCTAGCACACGTGTCCCAAGCGCAAAGGAGACCCTTTCAACAAACGGTGTTTGAGCAACAGCCTGGACCCCTGATGTTGTGGCGTCTGCTACAAAGATGAATCCGAAACCATCCCTGACAGGACTAGTGGGAGAAGCGACAATGAGGAAATGATATTGTGCTATGGATGCCTTTTCAATTCTGGCAGACGCTCGTCAAGTGAAGGACAGAGCCCACGGGCGCAGAGAGCACAGCCGAGGGATACTGTGTCGCGAAAAACTGTAGTAAGAGGTGGCTAATCCAGAACTCACCACAGGCCTTATCAAGCTCCGGGCAAACAAAGAGAAGGGAGAAGGGGGAGGGGGAGGTGGAGATGGAGCCAGAGAAGGAACCAGTCCTGTGATTAATGCTAAGAGGACTAAGGAAAAATTTAAGTGAACAGAGTCTACCCCAAAAGACAAGCTGACGTGAACCCTGGGAACTTCATGAGATCACATGACAATCTCAGGGAAGCCTAAGCCACTTGACCCAGCAGCTGTCGGGAGCCATGGCCCCACAGTCTAAACCTTCCCTTCTCAGCCTCACAGAGTCTCCCTGTGGCTCACTGCAGAGTATTTAAAAAGAAAATCACCAAAAGAACTGGTCCTCAATCTCATCAAATCTTCCTCCCGAATTGTGTTCCTGCAAAAGGCGGCGTTGCCTGCCTCAGCATATCTGCTCATCTATCTCTCAGGCTGCTGAGTTTGGGTGATAACATGATGTGTGTCACCGGGAAAGCCCAGTGTCACAAGGGAGCTATAGGTCACGATGGGAATTCACCTAGGCCTCGAGCACATGGCCCAGAAGACTGTTACATGCTCACAGGGGCACCTGGGACAACACATCTCTTTCTGGACACTTCTCAGCTCACCTGAGAACTCACTACAACCTGAGGCACAGAACACAAAGAACAGTCCTCCAAGGAGTCAACCAGAAGCTCATCGGGCTGATTAATAACGGACAATTACACAAAGTGACATGATAGCAAACCAGACGACTGTCAGTGGGAGTCTGCCAAGGGTGATCAGTTTACCTGGCTGTGACGCATAGTGGGAACATCTCCCGCTTAACAGACACTTCACCCGCGCGTCTATCTAACAGTGGAAAGTACTCTGTGGCCACCACACCTTCCTGAGCTGGGGCTCAGTAAGGACTCGCAGCCGATATTCCGATCCTCCCTTCCCCCCCACAGGAGGGGAGGGATAGGAAAGCTGGGCATGTTGTCCAGGAACGCACCTGGATGCACCTGGATTCGTACCAACCACACTCTCAGACCCGGCCACCACGACTACCTAAGGTCTCCACACACAGCCAGCCCTTAATTATCCATGGAAATTTTATACACGAGAAATTTAACTCAGCATATCGCTGAGTCACCAGGCCTAAATGTCGGTCCAACCTGAAACTCAAGGTACACACCAACCTTTTGGTCGTAACAGTAGTGACACGATAATCATTAACAGTAACTGAGAGCTGACCATGTGCCAAGCGCCACCCCAGGCATTTTACCTGCATTATTTCATTTAATTCTACCAACAAATCTAGGAGGCAGGTAAGTATTCTGACCCTACAGATAAGGACCTTGTCGTTCAGATGGATTGAGTTACTTGCCTAAGGTGAAAAGCAGTTTGACTCAGGAACCATCAGCATCGAGATGAGAGTGAGACAAACACCATCAGGTAGGCAGCCAGCAGCAAAAAAGCCATGTTTTTCCAAATGAAATCACGAATGACTCAGGGATCGTCTACCTGAGTCCATCCTTACGCTCCCAAGGATGGACTCAGGTCCATCCTTACGTGGGAGCGTGCACACAAATGCTTTCTGATACACACACTTTCTTTAATCATTCATGTGGATGAAAAACAGTTAAAAGTGACAATTACTGTTATCACATCATATTTGTGTTGCTGGCACATAACCACCTGCAGATAAAATATCACCTTCCTATTTGTATAGCAAATTTCAAAGGGCAATCAAATATCTCAGGTGGCCCTAAACAACTCGATGAAAGAATCTGAGAAGATGAAGTCCATTTAGAGCCAAGAAAGCAAGCTCCAAAAAGACTGGAGGGCCTGCCCTGGTTATAATCAGCCAGAAGCGGCATCAGGATTCAAACCTCCATCTTGAGCTGCCTCCACCTTTCCATCAAAAGTGTTGCTTCCGTGAGAAAACCTAGCCGACTAGAAATGTTTTTACCCAAGTACGTGATAAGTACTTACAAGTGTGTATATGAGACACAGTTATCCACCTTTTAAAACAATAGAAAGAAATGTACTCTGAGTCTTCCAACTGTGCCGCTGTTCCTCAAAACTACAAGACGACAATACATCTCCTTCAGTAGCACTTTCTTCCCCCATGTGGTACCCCCAAAGATAACTCATAGCCTGCGGGGCACTCTTGGACGGTAAGCTTACTCAGACCATCTTAGCCATGGTGAATCCACGTGGTAGCCCCTGGAAGCACCCACCTCAAACAGACACTTCATACGGGCCCTGTGGAGATGCGAGCTGCTCAGAAAGGCCCTTCATTAAACGCTCCTCAGTTACTGCGAAATAAAAACCAAACTGATCACCCTAGAATTTCTTCACCCTTGGAATCTGCATGCCACAATATGTGCATAACTCCCTTGTGATTCCTCTAAGTCACAGAGGACAGAGATCAGGTAGGGGGTGGGTTGGGGTGCCAATATTTCCAAAATAATTTACTACCTTGCATATCGGGAAAGAGCAGAATTTGTCTTATTAAAAAGTGAAGTAAGACTTCAAACATGAATACTCAATTACGGTATTCGAGAAGTATGTTGTTACTAAAACTAGCCTCGGTAGAATTCCTTTATAAGTGCGTCATCAATGATTACTATTACGTTTCAGAGTCGTGTTAACGGTGCATAAAAACTGCAAGTAGGACAACAGCATCAGTGAAGTTTTCAGTTTTAGAAGAGCTGACTGAAACTGCATCTTATCTTAAACGCTTCAGAGTAGATCATAACAACGTGGTGTGAATTCGGTTATTATAACAGTAACAACGCTGAACCAAAATTTCTAAGAATTTAAGACTTAACAGTCAGCCTCATCCTGAAGACCACTGGTGTTTCGTACTAGGTCAGGGTGACCTTCAGGAAATTAAAACATAAACCAGTCTCAAATCTAAACACTATGACAGTCTCATGGGTAGAAGGAGGTGGGGAATCTCCAACAAACCTATAAGATGTGATTTAAAAAACGAAACAAAACACTGATTAAATAACCTGCATTGATATTTTTTAATCACTGAGGAATGATTAAAATCTAGTATCAGTATCTATGTTAAAAACAAAATAAAAAGGGGTGGTTTAACAAATTAAATGTATACCGTGTATTGCCAAAATATTTTTCAAAGATGCAAAGTGCGTTTCAAGCAGGGCTCTGTGAGGAACAAACTGCATGTCTTCATCGAAAGCCAAATGATCATGTGAAGGCTTATCACAGCTTTTGCATAGACCTGGGTTCCAACGGTGGCGTGTTGGTGACTTTCCAAGGGCTGAACCTGTTAATACAGGTCTCAGACTAATAGCGCTTTGGAAATTTCACAACAAGGATTAAGGGAGGGAGCACGTAAACCATGTCTTTTTCTTGGGAAACTATGATGAAATCCAGATACTATCATGGCCTCAGTCCTCTCCTTTATCTTTCCTACACAACCCGCAGCACAGTTATGATTTTACATTTATTTGTGAAGCTGACTCATGTCCACTTCCCCCCGTGAATATGTTAACTCTGTGAAGGGAGGAACTATTACCATTTTGTTCATGACCTAGTTTACACAGACACAGGCGCTCAACAGATTGTCCAATCATTTAAACCACACCTTCGATAGAAGGACTAGGAAAAATAAGTTTGAGGTCTCGCTAAATATCCTTTTTCAAAGAATTCTGACTTCAGAACTAAGACACAATTTACTTTTCAAAGATGCAATCAAAAAAAAATACTACAAGTTAAAATCATGGTCTATGGCAACATGACCATTGGAATGGCTAAAATTAAAAACAGTGACTATACTAAGTGCTGGTCAGCACGTGAAACTACCACAACACTCACAAAATGTTAGGAAGAATGTAAATTATTAGCACAACTGCTTTGGAAAACAGTGCGGCATTTTATCATATGATGAAACACATACTCACCATGAGATCCAGCGATCCCACTCCTAGATATTTACCCAAGAGAAATGAATTCATATATCCACATGAAGACTTGTACAGGAATATTTAAGAGCAGTTTTGTTCATAATACCTAAAAACTGCAAACCACCCAAAACCCATCAGCTGGTGACCATCTCCATAAAATGGACTACTTACTCAGCAGTAAAAGGGAGTGAATTATTAATGCACATAATATTTATGATTCTCAAAAACATGACGCTGAGTAAAAGAAGCTAGAAATAAAAGTATACTATGCTATGATTTCAGTAGTAGAAATTCTAGAAAAAGTAAAACTAATCTACTGAGAAAATTTATCAGTTGTTTGAAGGGAGAGGAGACGGACTCAAAGGAATAAAGGAAACATTCTGCGGTGACGAAAATATTCCGGTCTCCACTACGGCTTTTGGTTACATAGGTCTATACATATTAATCAAAACACCTTCAATGGGTACATTTATTATAAATGTATTAAATTATGCATCAATAAAGTTTATTTAAAGAAAAAAAGAGCAAGCCATAAATTTAAAATAAAACGTTAAAGCAAACAAAATAACCTAACTAGATGATGCAGTTGGCAACATAACCTCACAGGGAAAAGAATTCTTTCACATGGCTTCTGAACTTAATATTGACTGTACATTCTAGTGGGATGTACATCCTACGGACGAAATGAACTACAAAAAAAGAAAAAAATACTATGCTTTAATCAGAATATTATTAATAGTAACAGATGACAGAATTTTGAAACTATTTTATATATGGTAGAATAAAGCAAAAAGTGAATGTGTTAGCAGCGTTAACAGAAATAGGAGGCCAAGCAAAGAGCTATAAAAATCAAAGATTTTCAGGGGAAAAAAACCCAGTGATGTTAAATATGATTCAGAAATATCAATAAATTCATGATTCTACTTTTCTTTAGTTCTGTCCACTGAAAACTCTAAAAATAACACCCTGGCCACAATGAGCACACCTAAGTGTCCAAGTTCGGTTTATATACACCATTCTCCACTAACAAGAATCAGAGCTTTCTGGAGAAATGGATGACCTCGTCTGAAAATGGAATGTCTAAGACAAGCCTAGGACATTTCTAGGCAAGAGAGCAAGGAAGTACTTGAAGACTAAAAGGGGCATGTTCCAAGGACATAAAAGGCAGTTTAAAAAGGGCCTCGCTGGCCAAACGTGGGATACTTTGAACATCAAAACGATGACTGTAATTGATTATAAAACACTGACTAAATAAAAACCTATGAGTCCATAGGGACAGTCACAGAGAGATTTACATGCCACCATTACAGGTGACTACTACAGCAAACCTTTTCTCCACAATTTGGTCATTACAGTTGGAACTGTAATGCCAACTAATGATGAAATTAGAAAAATCCCCATTTTGCAAACCCCCAGTGAAATAATTCGGGCAAGGGTTACCAATCGATAGGCACATCATGCCAAATCATCTCCCCGTAGAATGCGGGTTGATTGCAAAGGGAATTACATACCATCCAGTGCAGAGATCTGGCATCGCCAGCCTAGGCCAGTGTTCAAGCTTCGCATCACTGGCAGTGGGACCACCTGGTGAGAGCTGAGAGCTGATGGTTTAAGAAGCACTCAGCATTACCTGGCAACTGTTTAAACAAGCTTGACTACAACAAGCATTTGGATCTGACTTCTAGGGGACACACAGACAAGTTGAACAACAACACTAGGAAATAATAAGCCAAAATCAGGAGGTGAGACATCCCCTAAAACAATGGGCCTTGATTTTTTTCAGGAAAAAAAAAAGGTGTGGGGTGGGGGGAATCATTCCAGGCTGAAAAGACTAAAGAGATATAAAAACCCAGTTGCAATACCTATACCTTCACTAGATCCTGGTTTAAAAAAAAAAGTTATTAACAACTTTGCGGGACAACTGGAGAAATCTAACTATGGACTACATATCTGATGCTGTGAGACATTATTTCACATTTTCTTGCTGTGATAATAGTGTTGTGATTATATAAGAGAATGTCTTTATTCCTAAGAGATTCGTGCCGATGTTTTAAAGGGTGAAGCAACACAATGCCTATCACACTGTTGGTTCATACAGTCTACACGGAAAGATGAAGCGAATATAACACATTAACAATTGTTAATTCTAGGCAGTAGAGTTACTACCCGGTAGTAGGGTACACAGGGGTTCACTGTACTATTCTTACAACTTTTCTATAGGTCTGAATTTTTTCATAATTAAAATATGAAAAGGAGGGGGAAAAGAAAGCAGAGTGATGTTATCACATCTGTAAAGTCTATCCCAGAGAGGACCAGTACAACACACATCTTCACAGCTGTACTGGGCTGAATTGGGTCCCCCACCCCCACAAATTCACATATTGATGTCCTAACCCCAAGCACCTCAGAATGTGACTGTATTTGGAGATAGGTGTTTACAGAGGTAATTAAGCTAAACTGAGGTCATCACTAGGGTAGGTTCTAATCTACCGTGTCCTTGTAAGTACAGGAAATTTGGACACAGACACTCCCAGAGGGAAGACTGTGAACACGCAGGGAGAAGACAGCCATCTACAAGCCGAGAAGAAAGGCCTCGGAAGAAACCAATCCTGCCAACACCTTGACCTCAGACTTCCAGCCTCAAAACTGGGAGAAGAAAATTGCTGTTCAAGCTCCCCATCTGTGATACTTATGGCAGTCCTCAGCAAATGAAAAGGGAAGATGTCCAGGAGATGGAGGAAGACTGCTCTAATCCAAGTGGAGAAACAGCTTTTGCTACCTTGTGCACATACATTATCCATTCACTGATACAGAACATCAAGTGCTCCCAGGATAGTGCATGTGCGTGCGTGTATGCGGCGAGGGGTGGGAATTGAGACAGCTATTCAGGATGACTTAACGTCTGCTGCATCAGCTGGGGAATACCCAGACATCCTGGAATTGCGGGCTCTTGCACACTCCCAGGACGCCTTCTCTCAGAGCCAGAGATGTCTGGGGAGATCCCTGCAGCCTGGGTGTATCCTGGGAGAGACACTTAAAAGGCACACGGCTGTCTGCTGTAAGTGATCAGATATCGAATTTTCATCACTGAGCAGAAATGTGTCAGATATACTAAAGTCATTTCTTCTTGAAATAAAAGAAACATTCTCATGTTTGCCATGGCTCATATTTATTAAAATAAAGGGACACTTTAAATATGTATTTAATATTATTCATTTTTTACCTTTCAGAAACAAACAAAAAATGCAAATAAAAACGAATAAGAAAGGCAAAGAAAATGGTATCTCATCCAATCGCTTTTCCTACATTACTTGAATCATGCCCAGGTTATTATGAGGCTAGGCCAGCTCTGGAATCTCAGGAAGTGAGAGCTGGAAAGGGTCTTAAGAGATCTGGTCGGCTCTCCTCACTTGACATTTAAAGAACCTAAACTCAGATGGACAGAGCTTGCTGACAGCACAGGGCTGGTGGCCTGGCCCCAGTCTCCACACGGGCCTCTCTCTGCCTTGATCTTCACTCAGAGACCTGCCCTGGCTGGACCGGATGGCTGTGGCAAGACCTCTGAGGCCTCCCCAGCAGACAGGTGAGGATGAAAAGATTTTGCTGGAACTCTAGCACACAGTTTCTCAAGCTCTGCCCTACTAGCATTTGAGGCAGGGTCACTCGTTGCTGTGGGGCTGGCCCCAAGTGTCACAGGAAGTTTAGCAGAGTCCCTCCTAGATGCCAGTAGGATCCTTCCTCCAAGTTGTGACAACCAAGTCCCCAGACATGTCCCAGTGTCCCCTCAGGGGACAAAATCACCTCCAGTTAAGAACCTCTGCTCCAAAGCACGATAAACTCTATAAGTTTATCGTGAATCCCTCAAAAAGAGGAAAGAGGAATCTCTAAATGCAAACTCAATTCTAATGCAGGACGGCACTTTCTCCGACACCCACAAATGGCCACATCACTTTCTTCCCAGCCTCATCCTCATTACGGTCCTACTTTCCAGAGACAGCGAAGGACTTAGTCAAGTCTCACCTCCTCATCCACGTTCATGTCAAAAGAAGAAGGTCTCAGAAAGGACTCGGCGTTGCCAGATCCGCGCCGCCATGCACCTGACCTTCCCAGAGTGCCCACTCAAACCACGCCCCTTACAGGCCCCGCCCACAAGTAGGGCGATCACCTGCTTCTCACTCAGTGCTGAGGCCCCACACCAGGTGCCCCGGCCCTTCTTCCTATAAAATTGGAGGCGATGACGTCGCTGGCCCAAGGAGCACAGACAGTCCTGGGAATCATCTTCGGAATTGCCTGTGAAGAGGCTCACCAGCTGCAATAGAAGCAAAACCAGCCCAGAGATGCCCAAGGCTCTGTAGGTTAAGTCTAAAATCAAGCCCAGTGACCACAGGAGAAAAGCCACCTGCTCAAAGAATCGTTGCAAAGACACCAGCAAGGTAACAGAAGTGTCGTGTGCAAATACTAGTGACGAATGGGAATAATAATTCTCTACTGTAGACTACTGACGCCCTGTATTCCTGAAGCGACTCACAGAGGATTATGGCTCGGACCAAGGCTTCCGCCTACAAAACCACATGGATTATAGATTTGTCCTTAATTTTATAAAAAGCCTCCCCACAACATCTGGTGGCATGATCATAAAAGCCACCCCCAACTAACTTCACGCCCCCGGCATCCTGGCTCTGCAGAGGACTGCCAAGTCCAGCTGTCCCCAGTGTGTGCTGTGTGGGAAGGGCTTTGAGACCTTCGTGTAAATGAAGGTAAAGCCAGCCCCAGGCCCTTTGCTTGATCCTTTAGACTCTCTGAGGCTGCACCTGGCCCGCACACGGTGGCCCACACACCGGGCTGTCAACTGCTCATCCTGTCTAGATGACTCTTCAGTGCGTGGAGTCCACTGTGGCCAGATCAGAATCCGTCACCGTCTCCCCGCCCCCCAAACACACCCTCTCCTCCTACTGCTTGTCACAGTGCATGTCACCACCCTCTCCTATACCTCGACTCACAGTCTTCTCCCTCGTCTGCTCACCCCACGGCCCCAGCTGTCATCACAGCCTGTGGATTCCACCCCCAGGAATACAGGTCTGATATCACCTTGGCCTTTCCTCCCACTGCCAGCTTAGCTCAGCCCTCGTTACCCCGGCCAAACTCTCAGCCTCTCCTGGACTCTAAACCACCACTCTGCTTCCCGCTGCCAGGCTTAACTATCCCAAAGGCCACTCCTGTCACATTCCAGTCCTCTCCACGCTCCAGGCCTTCAACAGCTCCCCAGTGTAGACAAAGCATCCTGCCTTCCAGGCCTGAGAGTCAAGCCCTTCTCAGCATGGCTCCCTCCTCAGCTTTCGGACCCTGCCCGGTGCCCTAGCGTTCTCCTATTCCTCCGGCTTCCTCGCCAAACTCATAAATGTCCACCCCAGCTTGCTCAATCTGCCGTCCCTAACCCCTCCCACAATCGCCCAGAGGTAGGCAGGCGGGTGTGGGCTTCAGATTCTGCTCTGCTGCTTACTAACTGTGACCTGTGAAAGGTTCCCTACGTGTCTCTCCCAGTCTCGGTTTTCTGGTCTATGAAATGGGACAATAATCACCCGCTTTGCAGAGTGGTGAGATCATTAAGCAACTTAGGGAAACACGTGACAGGGTAGCATCTGAGGCAGGGAAAAAACAGACAAAAGCTCGCAGGTCACACTGAACAGGACAAGAAAAAGGACAGTGGAAAGGCTCCCCCTCCTAGAAAGAGGGTATCCTGCTAAGTCCAGCATGGGAGAAGTGGGGGGCAGGCCCAGTCCAACTCTGTTCCCACGACACCCTATTGCTCAGAGCACTCGAGCAGTTTTGTGTTTTGAACAGGATGGGCTTTTCCCCCTCTGCCTTTTTCTTTTTTTGGCTAGAGCCAGTACCATCTGTGAATTACACTGCAGAGGCCAGGTTTTTGATAATTTGAATAAGACCTCAGGGAGTCTGAACTAAACATATGTCCCACAAAAATATAAAGTAATTCATATGCTTTCATCTATTAATTGGGAAAAGGGGCTTTTTATTAATGTCTACATTTTTATGAACAGTCAGAGAAATGTCTGTTTTTTTCCATTGTACAACAGCATGGCAAAAAGACATCTTTCTAACATGAGGAGGGATGTACTAGCATTAGAGAAAGTAAACACACTGGGATGGTTTTTACATAAAAATAAGAGGTTAGCATACTGGTTTCTTAGAGCTGCTGTAACAAATGACCACACACTTGGTGTATTAAAACAAAAAACACTTTCTCACAGGCCAGAAGTCTGAAATCAAGGAGCTGACAGGTGTCGCTACCTTGGAAGGCTCTGGAGAATACCCTTCCTTACCTCCTCCTAGGTCTGGTGGCTCCTTGGCTTGTAGCTGCATCACTGCGATCTCTGCCTCTATGGTCACAAAGCACCCTTCCTTGTGTGTCTACACCCTCTTATCATAGGGACACGAGTCATGACCTCATCCTAACCACTTATGTCTGCAAAGAAACATATCTCCAAGTGAAGTCACATTCTGAGGTTCCGGGGGGACATGAATTTTGGGGATCCACTCTTCAGCCTATTACAGTGATGACAGAGGAAAACCAGAGAATTTTCTAAAATCACGAGAACTTAAAATTCCAAAGATAACCACAGAATTTAAAGAGGTTTCTTCTCTGACACCAACTCCAGTGGTTTGACAGTGGCTTCTGGGAACGACGATCGAAGGAGCCTGACCCTGCTCACGGGGGAGGGCTGGGGCTGATGAGGGCTGCCCACCGTGGGTGCGGAACGTGGGACCGGAGGTGAATTCCACATCGGTGCTCTCTGACCTGGTGCGACATGCTCACTGAGCCCGTGAAATGCTCAAGTCACACCTCCACTTGGTAGAAGAACCAGGTCTCCTGAGCCCACATCTGACAACCGCACTCCCAACAATTACAATGACATCTACAACTTTCTGTGTCAGAGACAAGCAGACACTGAAAATCAGCTGATGGCTTGCACAGGCAGAAACTGGTTTCATCCACCTAGAAATGTTTTGCTAACCTAGATCAACAAGCAATAGCCATATACCTACCAAAATATTCGGCATGCGTCCTAGGAACATCTAGCCTAGTTGTGAGAGACAATGTAGGCAGGACGGAGGCGGAGAGATAAAAATATGCCCGCAGCATTATGATTCCACTGAGGAGAGACTCAGCCCCGCCTGGAAGAGAGCATCATGGAAGACTTCTTGGAGGAGGTGACCCTTGTCAGCGTCTAAAGGATGAACAGGAGTTCTCCAGAGGCAAAGAAAGATAAGGCCAAAACTATCAGCATGAGCAAAAGCCTCAATCACTTCTTAAACTGTAGCTGAGGTGGCTGTACATGTTGTAAATTATGTGGTTTTATATCCCTTGGAGAAAGAGCCCCACAATGTAGTCTATTTAGGAACTGGCATTAGAGAATTACAACTCTCTCCTAAATCGGCTTTTTACCAGAGAAGCAGAATTATGTAACCAGCTACGTTTCCAGTTTTGCCTTGGCTGTCTGGGCACTCGATCACAGCAAACCCATCAGCTAAAGAATTTGGAATATTTGCTTTCCCCCTCTCTCTATAGGGCTTGCCTATTTTCAATTTTTACTTTAACAGCCTTATTGTAACAGGTCATATATATTACAGTAATTTTTATTAAAAGGTAGTGGGGTACAAATTATAAACATGCTGATAAGGAATATATGCCATTTGTCGACATGTGGTATTGGAAGTTTACAAGCTATAACGCCAACACCCTGAACCTAAGTTAAATGTCATATGGCTCATCTTTTTTTTCTTCAGAAGCACAAACCCATCAACTTCTGAGAGGAAAAGGGTTAATTAATTATTAGCAAAGCCATCTGGGTCCTGAGGAGTGAAGTAAATTTCTCTCTGAATAACAAAGGCTGAGGCAAAAAAAAAAAAAAAATGGGTTAATGTACTCTCTGATCTCTTAAATTTAGTTTATACGGGAGAAGGAAAGCAAGCGAAGGAGGAAGAAAACAAGAACTACTTATATCACCGACACGTAGAGAAGCTTCCAGAAGGACCATTCTCACAAAGACTCAGTTTTATTCACTGAGAGAATAAAAGAATGGAAGGTTCGGATGTGCAAAGGTTTACTATCCAACCACTCTAAAGACCTGATGCTTCCGTGCCTCAGCTCACAGTTCACGGGTAGGCTCTACACCTCGGCACTCAAAAGCAACCCCCACCCCCACCCCCGAAGGCAAACTACTCAGGGGACGCCCCCTGGGGAACCGGGGTACGTGGAGACATTCACTCTCTTTGATTGGGAGATCTATTTGGGAAAAATTAGCCAACCAAAAATGATTTTTAATTGCTGCCTGTGCGCGTAGCACTTGCGTACCACTGGAGAGAAAATATGAGACATCACCCCAGATATAGAATTTATATGCTCCAGAATCTGGAGTCAAAGACATGGCCTCTCATCGGAGTCATCGTGAAGGGTCACAGAGGCACACCCTGCACAATCCTAGGAGGCCACAATGTGAAGCTGCGGTTCTAATCCTGGCACTGCTAGGCCACAGGAACCTCAGCAAGCTGCTCGACCAGTCTCCGAAGGTGGTTATGAGAACTGAGAGATTAGACATGTAAGGTTAAATGAGAAAGCGCCTGACACGTAATAAGTGCTCAATTAAAATCAGCTCAACAAATTGTTATCTAATTAGAATGAAAGCCAACTGTGCGAGTCAGTTCAGGCTGCCTTTGCAAAACGCACAGACTGGGTGGCTTACACAACAGAAATGGATTTCTCGTGGTTCTGGACGCTACAGAACGCTACAAGATCCTGGAAGCTACAAGTCCAGGATCAAAATGCTGCCTGGTGAGGCCTCTCTCGCTGGTTTATACATGACCGCCTTCTCGCTGTGAGTGTGAAGGGAGAGATCCCTCTCTCTTCCTCTTATAAAGCCCCCAGTCCTACCAGATCAGGACCACGCCCTTATGACCTCATTTAACCTTAATTACCGCCTAAAAGCTGTCTCCAAATATAGTCACAGTGGGGTTACAACTTCAACATACGAATTTTAGGGGGACATTATCCAGACGGCAGCACCAACACAGGGAAAATGACCATCAGTATAATATTTACTGAGCATCTACTATATCCTAGAAGTTGTACCATCATTAACATTTCATCTTTGACCCATTTCCCATTTAGGAAAAAAAAAAAAGTGCAGCTCGCTGCCAGTGAGTGCTATTTAAAGTTTACATAAACACACTCTCTGAGGCTGAAGCAAATCTGACTGGTTTCCAATATGAAAATAAAATATAAAAACTGTTCTTGGAGTTATTTCTAAACAGAATTTGCCTCTAATCCTAATGTAACAGAAATGTGTACATAAACCGGATTCATCAAATGAATCTTCAGCTGACAACTGTTCGAGAACCATGTTCACATCACACGTAGGAATGCTATGTTTTCTAGGATTTGACATTTTCAACGATCAAGAATTACTATATTCTGTAAATGGAAATACCACTGCTAAAAACAGAACGCTATAAAAAGAACGATGTCATTTGTTTCCAAAGACAATGGATCTACTAGAGCGATACGAAAATAATAATAAAAGCGAGACAAACTTTGGGGGTGAGGTTAGGACTGTGATCCACGAGTTATCTCGGGGTAAATGCTGCAACAGCACGTGCGGCCAGCAAGTATTCTTGGGACAGATGAGAAATAGGTTAAACCACCATGTGACAGAGGCATTATTATTCTAGTACCACAGATGAGGACTTGAAGCTCATTACCAGTAATTAACTTGCTGAAGGACACACAACTAGCAAATGGTGAAACAAAGACCTGTACCTAGGTCTCTCTGATTCCAATCTCCATGGCACCGCTCCTTACTTCATTGAGATGGCAGACTTTTTCATAAAGTTCATTATAAACTCCACAGACAGATCAAAATGCCAAGGGCCAGAGAGAGACGGTAGTAAGATCAGGGGTAGATTCCATTAAGGAGATGGGCTTTAAACTGAGCCCTTAGGATAGGTGGGTTGGGGCAGACAGGAGAGAGAAAGGACAGGGGTCCTGCTGACCACAGCACGAGCAGAGGACCCTGCCCGGTGGGTTTTGCAGAGTAGGCAGGGGGCACGTGTGGAGAAGTAACATGAAATAAAGACGAGTTAAATGGGTGAAATTGCTGAAGGGTCTGGAAACTCAGGGAGAAGACAGGTACTTCCATGGGTGGCAGCAACCAATGAGGATACATGAGCAGAGGATACAGTAGTGATAGTACTTGAGCTACAGGGGACAGAGCCTGGAGACTGGACAAGCTGCACTGGAACTCAGGGATGGAAGGGGTGGGGCCACAGGCAAGATGTGGGACCTGCCAGGTGAGGTCCAGAGGGCCAGGTGCTGGGCTCTGCTCTTTCCCGGTTCCCAGCAGACTGATGACCAAGGACAGGAGGAATCAAAGACAGCTGCCAGGTTCAGCACCAAGGGGACCAGGAGAATGGGGATGCCATTCACTCATTAGGAACTTCCGGAGCTTCCTGTGCAAAGTGCTGTCCTCCATTTGAAAACGTAGACAGATAGTAAAACATAACATAAAAATGTACAAATACACCTGGGGCTAAGTGGCCCTGGAGGAAAAATCCTGATGGAACCAGCAGGAGGGCTAAAGGAAGGCCTCTGGGAAGGTGTCGTTAAAGCTTGAAGTTGACAGACCAGAAGGTGCCAAGTTAGGTGAGAGGCAGGAAAATCAAAACTGAGATGCCTCAGAGACTGACAGCGAAGCCTCTGAGGGGGAATAGTGATGAAACTGGATGGATTCCAGGCATCAGGGCATGAAGTTCTAAGGGCGGTTCACCAGGGCCGGCTGCATGCTAGCCCCAAATTGCTGTGACACCTGGTGTCATCCACAAAACAAAAGGGGGGTGGGGGTGGAGAAATGGGAGAGTCCAAAGTCAGGTGACCCAGAGAGAGAAAATCCTGGGGAACTGAACATCTGAGGCACTGAGGAGGAGAATTAGGGTGATGGGGATGACCTCTAGGCGTCTTGCTATCTGAACGGGAAATATTTGGCGGGGCGGTGGG
>NW_011888813.1:10015855-10027500 GCF_000151845.1 Pteropus vampyrus
TTTTTTAAAAAAGAGGAAATCCCAACCCACAGAGCAGACAATTTGCTTTTTCTTCAAACTGACAAGTAGTATCATTTTATATTGGATACTAGAGAATTCTTATTATTGAATGTGCCTTTATTCTAGGAGGGAAAAGCCTAGCAAAATAACATACAAGGTATTAAAGAAAATAAAAATGGCGTGAGGAAGTCCAAAGTAATTGAATCCACACGTATGACCCAAATCGCGAGAAACGCTTCCCTCGCAATGCTGTGAGAGGCACCGCCACCAAAGTCCCGATACGGGGGTGGGGGTGGGGGGTGACCCTCTTGAAGGCAGAGTCCAGACTTAGATTTAGTCCAGTTCCTCTCAAGAGTCCCTGCCCTTATCACTCAGGAAAGGAGGTCCCTGAGAAAGGAAGCTCAAAGCCTCAGAACAGAGGAGCTGAAGGCAGTGTTGGTAGGCAGGCTCTCCAGAAAGTTCTCTTTCCAGCTCAGCTGCTAAGCTGAACAGTGGATCCAGCCAACCGCCATTCAGAGGTGAAGGGGACTGATGTCTAGGGAACTGCATTTACTTGTTTATGTCTGGTCTCCTGGGGCCAATTAATGAGGGTGAGAACTTTGGGGAAGAGAATCACCTTGAACCCGGGAGCAGCCGGACCGCCCGTCGCCAGCCCACACTGACCTCAGCTCTCAAGGGCGGCCAGTGAGTTGTCCTCCCTGAGAAGCAGCCCAGTCAAAGGGCGCGACTGCTGCTCAGCAATAAATTGTTACACTGGGCAAACTGAAGACACTTGACAAAAGTGCCTTCAGATGCTTAGTAAAACTGAGGTCATACAAACACTGAGTCACTGGGGACAAATAGCAAATACATTAATAATTTTACAGGGACCCAGCCAGTCCCTCCACTTCTGTACCAAGAACTCATATGACGTGAGCATTTGCAGTTGTACAAACTGAGTCTCCGATTTCATGGATTTTCTGCTTAAGAACATGTTACTTCCAACAGGAGTCACTCCAAGTTCAAGGTTCAGATCGGCCCTCAGTAAGAAATGCTGGGCAAGTATGGCACCTCCTTATACCAATTCCAATTCGAGCCGAGCTCCAGGCAGCAAGAATCGCCTACAGGTTCAACACGGCTAAGACCCTGCTGCAGGTACAGGCGACAAGTGAGTAGGCACGTGAGGCAGATGCCTGGGTGCTGGTCACAGCCCAGGACGGTGGGTACTTAGTGCTGGCAGACCAGGGATAAGGCTGAGCAAGGCCCGTAAACACCTCACTCTAAGTAGGGAAGCATGAGCCAAGAAAGCCAACACTCTAAGGAAAGGCATCTTCTAAAGAGTTAAGTCGGATTTTGAGAGGGCGAAATGAGTGTCGTGTGTTTCAAGTAGAATGCCACCTTTTAGGATTTTCAAATAAACCTAAAACACTAAGCCTTCCTACACCTGCGCCATCACCCATTCCACCTGACCCAAGAGAAACAATGAGAAGAGCCTTTTATTAAAAGCTTTCATTTCGAGAAGAGGGGAGATGAGAGGAAGAAAGAAAAGCACACAGTGGGACTTATTACGCACCATTTCTGGTAAAGAAAAGAAAGTTCAAGTGCATGACAAATGAGCTACGGTCCAGCATAACGAGCCCCATAGGTTTGTGCCACCAGTGTGCTTTCCACTTGGGTAGCAAATACAACAGAACTCTAAAAATTCTCCTCACTCTGTGTCTCACTCACCATCAAAATCTGAAGAAGAAAACAAGCCATTTGCCCCCTCACGTGGCTTTTCTTGAATGTGAATGAGGGCAGGCTTCGAAAGGGCTGGAACACGCAGCGAGGAGGAAGTCCTAACCTGGGGAGACGCGGGTACTGGACGCAAGCCCATCACTTGCCCAGGCCTCAGTTCCCCGCTGGGTCCCAGGACACAGTCCCCCCACATGATTCCTAAGTGCTTTTGTCTAGGTTTTACTCTAACATCTTTAGCGTAGGCAGAAACTCACTGCTAATTCTTTTTGTTGTTGAATTAGTGTCCTACGGCTGCTGTAAAAAAAGAAAAAGTGCCACCAACTGGGTGGCTTAAAACAACAGAAATTTACTCTCTCACATTTCTGGCTTGAAGTCCAAAACCCAGGCGTCAGCAGAGCTGGTTTGTCCCGGAAGTTCTGAAGGAGGATGTGCTCCATTCCTCCCTCCCAGATTCCGGTGGCTGCCAGCGGTCCCTGAGCGTCTTGGCTTGTCGATGCATCGCTCCAACCGCTGCCTCCACCTTCATGCATGGTTCTTCCCACTAAGTGTTTGTGTCTCTTCGCCTCCTCTTGTGAGGACACCACTTATACTGGATTAAAACGTACCCGGATCCAACATACCCTCATCTTAACTTGCTTATATCTGCAAAGACCCTAGATCCTAATAAGGTCACATTCACAGGTACTGAGGGTTGGGACTTCCACATATGTTTTTGAGAGACAGGATTCGCACCACAAGGACTGCTTATACTGGCAACACAGGGCACCGTGAGATATCCAACAATGACACTGTGAAGAAACTACCACTTCTGAACAGATTATCTGAAAACCTTCACTGTTGTCTCTGAATTGCTGAGGGTAAGCGATACATCAATCAGCCACGGACAGGTGACAGCCACAAAACCTGTGCACCTAAGCACAGGGGTGAACAAATGGTACAAAGTGTGTAAACCAAATATTTACACAGAGAAATAAAAGACCAACTGGGATTACATTTCATAAAACTCAACCACTGCTAATAAAATAACCATCTGGCAATAAATCACGCCTGCACAGAAGGCAGGCTGGTCTGAAGTGATGGTGACAGAGGGACAAAAAGTAAAGAGAGGGCCCAGAGGTGTGACTTGTCTAGTGCAGAAACTTGGGGAGGAAAGGTGAGGAAGATCTCAAGTGACCTCCGCAGCCTCTGGCTTCGTAGTCTACTAAATGCTTTTTGATAGACATCATCGAGAGAAATGTACAGAGAGAAGATGTACAGTCTAGTGGGGACGTGCCTGGCCTAAGAGAGCTGGCAGGGTGCACGTGTGTGCCAAGGGTGCCCGCCCTGCCACACACAAACCGAGAATCTCATTTCTGCAGGAACAGGATGCTGTTCTCTAATCCTGGGTCCCCGTGATTAGAACGCATTGGGGGAGCATTCGAAGAGCTGGGTCCCAACTGCTGACTGTAAGACACAGGCAAGAACGAGACCCAGTGGGCCCTGGGGAGATGCAAGATCCAACTCGGTCTCAGCCAGTGAGTCCCTCCCATGTGGCTGCATGGAGTTTTAATCATTGTACGGGAAAGGGCTTGCAGATCACACACAGTGCAGTCTAGTTGTTCCCTAACAGAAGGGGTCTTCTGCGGAGTGAGCACTGTGAGGACTCCATTCCCACAGCTCCCCAAAGCCTTTCGGAAATCACACATTTATGCACAACGTTGCTGTGGAAGCTGCCACGTCCAGTTCTCGTCCTTTGGGCAGAAATGTTCTCACCACACTGTGCTGGCACTGGTTATCTGATGCTGAGCAGAACCTGTGCCTGATGGTCATCCTATGTGTCTGACAAAAGCATGGAGTGAAGAGGATAACAAAAGAGTTCTCTGTAGCCAGTAGTTTGAGAAGCATGAATCTAGGCTAACTGAGCTCACAGATGAACTACTGAATGAATAGTGAACAAACACAGTGGGCCCACAAGAGAAGGCTTCCTCAACTGGATAAGAAATCTAATAAGGTTCAGAGAGATGCAGGGGCTTGCCCAAGGCTCAGAGCCTATTAGCTCTAGAACCCAGATCCCCTAACATCAACTTTGGTGCTCTGTGCACCCCTCAAGCTTTCTCTTTATTAACCAACCCTCTCTCTGCAACATATCTTGTTCATCAACTCATACAAATACCAAGAGGCAGTCTCCCCTCCCCTCCCACAGCACCTTGTACAGATGCCATATGCCACGTTGTTTATGTGTTTCTTTATAAGCATCTCTATCCCACTAGACTGGAACCATCCTTGTTTTTCGGATGCCTAGCACGAAGCCTGTTTATAAGTATGAAATCAACATCTGTTGGATGAATGAATGAGTTATGAGAAAGTTTTAGGCACCACACAGGAGTGGTATCATCATCTTATTACTTAATAATATTATTTCGGAGAAACAATCCCCCTCAATATAAACTGATCTCTGCGATGGGGAGGAAACCTTTAAAATAAGTCAAAGAACCAGAGATAATGAATGTAGACTTAATCAAGGCAGCTACTTAAGTAAAAAGTCTTACAACAGTCCTCCAATTACACCTGTCACCACTTCTGGGCAATCTGCATTCTCTACACATAATATCCACATCAACAAACAGAATCGGGTTCTTTGCTCATCAGGAAAAATCTGTGTAGATTTCATCAATGGTTATAATACTAATTAGTAGATGACTCAAAACAGTGTCCACAGACTCATTCAAAGACTAAAGCCCAAGAACATTCGGAGTAATCAATGAAACAAAATTTTGATAGGTCCGAGCATATTTTTCGAAGGTCACAAACAAGGAATAAATCGCTTATAAAAAGTTTAGTATATTCAGTGACTCAAAATATGACACAAGTTCATGTCTGTTTCCAATTAACCAGAATCCTTGAGGAATAAATGAAGCAGTGAGATGATGAAGAGAAAAGAACATGTGGCCCAGAGGCAGCGGAGCCAGGCTTTGCCCACATATACGGGTTCTCAGCGAGTCACCTGCACTGTTTGGACCTCGGATTCTTCATCTATAAACCCACATCGTCTTCTAGAATCCCAGTAACGATATTTCTATCAAAGATCTATAGAGGACACCATCAGCGAATAAACATCTGCTGTGCTCAAGTCCACTTTAACGAAGTGACAGACCATTGGGTGCTATCGACAATTAAGTAAATCCCATACGGTAGGGATCAGCTCTCCCGTATCACTGGAACCACCCCTTTCTCCAGCAACTGTAAAACATTCTACACTCAGTGCTAAGAAAGTTTCCTCTCTGTTTTGTTCATTCTTGACAAGAAGGTGGCAGGGATGGCAGAGACAGGGCTGCTGTTGGCCACTGAAGGAAGACAGAGGCAGGTATCGAATGAGCCTCCAGTATTACGGCGGACTGGAGAAAATCAGGAAGCAGTGTTCATCCTAATTAGAGAAAGCTCCTCATACAGGATACACAAACAGTAGATACTCAACTGTCGTCCAAAAGCTGACCTTAAGTTTAGTAAAAAATACCTGAATTGGTGGCTTATGGCTTGTTCATTCTCTCATAAGGTGTTTTAACAGTACCTACGACACACCAAGCAACAGGCGGGATGCGAAAATCCAAACGAAGTGCTCCCTGCCCTCCATCTCCGGGTGGGGAGAGGCGGGAAGGGAGGACAATAGCAGAGACAGATACTAAGGAGACAATTACACGACAAACAAAGTGTCACTAAACAAAAGCGAAAACGGGAAGGTTTTGCAGGGGTGGAGATCAGCTGGGTCTTCCAAGTTGAGAATGCGGGTCCAGAGGACAGAAGGGGAGGAAAAGCATTCTAGACAGAGGAACGGCATCTGCAAGTGAAAGCCAGCACCAGAGCACACGGCCTTCTGCAGAAACGGGGGGCCCTAGCGCAAGGCAGGACGGGAACACAGGAACAATGACGGGAGGAGAGGATGAAAAGGGCAGGGGGCGGGAGGAAGGGGAAGGAGCATAGATCGAAAAGAGATTTAAGAAATTCAGCAATCGAATGTCATATCTGGACCTTTTTTGGATTCCAGTTTGAACAAACTACTGCTAGATGTCTTCCTAGCAGACAATCAGATAAATTCTAAAACAGACTGGATTCTGGATGACAGTAAAGAATCGTGGTTCATTTGTTTTTAGGGGTGATAATGGTTTTGTGGTTGCGTGTGTCGTCTGTGTAGTGTATGTTCTTACGTATTAGAAACACATTCTGAAATACTGGCAAATATACAATGATATAATTCCTGGGATTCGCTTTAAAATAATCCAGCGAGGGAGGTGAGAAGGGTCAGGGGAAGACAGGATGATACAAGATGGGTCCCATGTTGAAGACACACGTGATTTGTGGACTCCCTCGATGGTGACATTATCCATGTCATGCCACAGAACTGGAATCTTCCATAATAAACACTGTAAGAATGGCTGGCCTTACACGCCCCTGCTGAGGGGTTTGGACTTGATCCTTCCAAGCCTTGCTTCTCAAATTTCAGTGTAAAGAAGAATCATTTGGGAAGTGTGCTTCAATGCAGATTGCCAGGCAGTGCCACCAGTCGGCGAGTCTTGGCTAAAGCCTAGAAATCTTCATTTCTCACAAAACTTCTAGATTACTCTAAAGCTGGTGGTCAGAGCCACACTTTGAGACAAACCACTCCAGGTGACAGGAGACGCTGAAGGGCTGTGACAAAACAGGTCTGTGTATTAACTCAGCCCTCGGGGGGCACGGCAGTGCTGAGTTGGATGGACGTGAGGGGGACAGTGAAGGAGGAGGAGGAAAGGGGCGAGGAGGCCCCTGCACCATCCAGCTAACAATGAAGACCAGCGGCAGGGTTAGGGAAAAAGGGACAGCCGAGAGACATTTAGGAGGCAGTATCGAGGGACCTGTGCTACAGAGTTGGAGTACCTGGGATGACTCTCTAAGTGTCTCCCAAGGGTCCAGTCCTACACGTCTGTGTGCCCCCACGGCACCCAGTGCAACCACCTCCACATTCCGAGAACTCAGTGTGGTTGAATGAACAAAGGAATGAATGAAATCACCTACCTGACCCTGTTTTCCACAGAACTAAAGGGTCAATGTTACTGAGTTTGCCTACAATGCCAAAGGTAAAAAGATGTCACCATCTGAAACAGGAAGAGTGAAAATCCATCCCAACGCCCCCAAATGACCAAATCCACAGGCCAGAATTCTAGAATGGCCAAGACGTTAATAGTAAGAGGTGACACCAACAAATAAAAGCAATGGTTAATGAAAACAGGATCCGTTAAATAAAGATAACTACCTTCCCAAATCTATTTCCCTCTCTTTCCCAAAGGAACCCTCTGCTTCAGCCAACTGGGGTAAAAGAAAAACAAAGAAGTCTCAGATCTTGATTCGACATCTGTCTGTGCCACCTTAGCAAGCCACTGAATTTCTCTGAGCCTCAGTTTCCCCACCTGTAAGAAGAACATGATATCTACTTTACAGTTGTTGGAATGCTGGAAGAGCATGGATGCAAATGCCCCACACGATTCCAAACAGCTCCTAACAAGCCCTGAGAAATATCAGTTCCCATTTCACATCCGGTCTTCCCCCACATGCATCCCCACTCCGTGTCCAAGCTAACCCTGATGACTCAGGTGACCTCCTCTCTCCTGTCACCAGCCCCCAGCCTGGCCATCCCGAAAGGTCCAGCTGATGAAATTCTGTCTTCTCTCCAGGGTTCCCAACTGGGTCATATTTATCCTTTGGAGTCCCAAATCATATAATTCTGGCCATGCATGGGCCAGTCCTCAGACATTTGGCAAATGCCACTTTTAACCTCCCTGGTCTCTTTTTTCTCTTTGCCCAGAGTTTTGTAATCTCTGGGTATCTCCAGTTCCTGGCATACAGTAATTACATTTCCCCTCATGTTGAAAATCTCGATGCGATGACTTGGGCTGGTGGTACACAGTGGTTAACAAGAATCATCACCCAATCTCTTAATCTTGAAAACCAGGACAACTTGTGTTGGATAGCTGACATTTATTCCTGTTAGAACAGGGGGCCAAAGTTCATGATTTTTCGTAATCACTCAACCCTGTGATTACAGGCAATTTGAGGGCAGCTGGCAGGAAAAAGTAGCCACCAAAGAAAAACTTTGCGAGTCTGGGAGCCACCAGCCCCAAATCTATGGAAACGAAATGCAAGAAAGATGAAGTCATCACAGAGACCATCGAAAAGCAGGAGGGAGGCTCAGGACAGTCCCAGAGTTCTCTGGTGTACTCACATGTCACCTGTGAGAGATGCCTGAGGCGACACGAAGGGAAGCAGAGAGTATAAAATACTCATAAACTCCTTATTTTTTTAAATTTTCATATGCAAATGTTTTCAAAAGACCAAAGGCTTTCCAGGAAACGTTTTGTTGAAGGCATGTTTCAAGTCCCAGCCCAAGCCCCAGCCCGAGCCCCAGCCCGAGCCCCACCCCAGATGAAGGGACAATCCTAGCAGCTGTCCTGATCCTGGGGACCTTGCCCCTGTTTTGACCAGGGCTGAACGTCTAACTCGGGAAGAACAAGTCTGTGTGTTCGGAATGGCAGGTGACGAGGTCGGCATCACTGGGCACTGGGGCCCTCACATCGCGGGGGTTGGCGCCAGTACCTCACCACAGCACGCCACGGGCGGGAGGAAGCAGAAATCAAGAGCCGCACGGAGGCAGCCAGGCTGCAAAGAGGAGACTGGAGCAGACCCCAGAGAAAGGCAGGGATGAGCATCCGTGTGGCCACAGAGGGGGCATTTCCAATCACCATGGCCCTGAGATGTGCTTCATTGCTCTTCGCCACTGGTCCGTGGGACTAATTATTATGTCCTTGGGACAAATATTCTTTTACTTAAGCCCACTAGGGTGGGTGGCTTTCTTTTCTTTGCAACCAAATGCGTCCAGAGTATGACACTCTCCTTTAAACGAAACTAAATAAATTCCACCAGAGATCTCTCTTCTCATCTATTTCAACTGACAGCAGCTACTTTTGTCTGATTTATTACCTCTGCAAGCCCTTCCCCCTGAGAAAGGGAGGGGCTGCGAGCTCTTTTAAAGCTGGACTGATTTTACACGGCAGGGCCAGCATGTGTAGCCCTCTATTACAGTGCCTACAGGATGCATCTAACTAGTTTGGTCAGCTTGTCCATTCCCTGAAAGCAGGGTAGCCACCACATCAGCAACTCCGTTGCTAAGGCAACTGCTTACTTTCCATATCAACTGCAAACTCGTTGCTATGGAAACGCATATACAAGAAAAATTCCTCTCTCCAGCCAGGGACCAGATGGCAGGGAACTCACAGAAGTCATGGGTTAGGGGGCTTTGCTAAATGGGATGTTTACTGGAGTACATTTCTCTCATCATATCAGAGATGCCATGGCCCTGAGCACATGTAGAAGTCGCATCCTCATTATAAAAAGCAAGAGTTTGTTCTCTTCTGCCTGCAAAACTACAGTCCGTAACTGCAATAACTACAGGTAAGTTATTTTTGAAATAATTTTGAATTTCTCCCTCTAAATATAAACCTTTTGTTTTTACCTGCCACAATGAACATACCTCAAAATAAATGCTTTAGTCAAACACTAATGGAAATATAATTTCCTATAAGAACTGAAATAGAGGTTTGATTTCACCTCCTTTCAGATGGAGAGGTAATCCAGAAATCCTCTTTAGTTTCCACCAACGAAGCGCTAATGCATCCCCGATTTGTACCTCTACTCCGACTTCTCTATTGAGCTTGAAAGTCATTTACCAAACTTCCAACTTGACAGCTCTACTTAAATGATCAAGGGCCATCTCATATTTAACATGGTCAAAATAGAATTTTTGGCTCTAACCTCCATCCCACTCCCCAAATGCCTTCATCTGTGAACCCCAAGCCCGGTGTAAGCCAGTGTCATTTCCGTCATCATTTCCAACCCACACCAGTAGAACAAGCCCTGGATAGATGTTTCCCCCTGATGTCCCTTTAAACATCTCATTCTCCTGTCTTTCATACACTTCCTAGAGGCCTCCCTTCTGGTCTTAGGACATTTCAAGCTGCTGCCATCTCAGAGCTTTTGCTCTTGCTGTTCTCTCTGCCTCAGGTGGTTGGTGGCTGTGTCCTTCCTGCCATTCAAGGCGTGGCCAATCAGCTCCTCCAGTACATTACCCTGTTTTATTTTCTTCATTGCATGTATCACTATCTGATACATTACTTACAGGTCCATGTACGGATCTACTGTCCCACACGTGCCTCCCCCTCGCCTAGTCCCTGCCCCACGGATAATATGGAAGAACAGCCAAGGAACTGTCACAGGTCACCAGCTGTATCCCCAGCACCCAGAACAGTGCCTGGCAGTCCACAAAGATATGGGGTATAAATGAACCACTGCTGAAAATGCTTCTAAAATGACTGAAGCTACTTCTTTTTTAAGTGCAAACTGAGGCTTCTGCAGGGTCTCAGAATCATGGCTGTGAACACAGGTTCTCACTTTACATGACTGCATCTACGGAAGATTCTGGAAGGAACTGGGCATTCCGTAAGTATTCTGGGAGTACTTAGTGTGACTCTGCACCCTGGCTCTGTGCCACACTGCCCGTGTCTGATTCCAGCAAACTCTGGACTTTTCTCCCCTCCACTACAGCCGTGACTGGAGTCAGCATTCACATGACTTGGCCTATCCTTCTGAAAACAAAGTATATACAAATGTTCTGCTATCTGTTTTCTGTCTAATGACTTTAATTAAATCACTCATTGGTCCTGTCCCTAGAGAACAGTCAGAGTCTTCTGTGAGGCACTTCACAGAGCTCTAACAAATGGAAGGCGACACTGAACTTGACCTCACCTGGCCCAGAGAGGAACCCTACAGACCCAGAGGGGAGAACGGAGAAAGAGGGGTACTTGGAGAGCCTCTCCCCCGACCCCCCAGAAGCAGCAGAGTCACTCTGCCTGTATTTACTGGTCTCCTGCTGAGTTCACAGCAAAAGTACTCCAAGAAGCATGCATGCGTGCATGTGCGTGCACATGCACACATGCACATGCACACATGCACATGCACACACACACACAAATGTCAAAGAATTCATTCTGTCCTCGGAACTGTGCAACCTCATACAGCACACCATCAAGTTATTATTAAAAGAACAACTTTACTCTATCTTCAACCATATATTTCCTTGCTTTTCTTCTTATCATACTTGGCAGACTACATCATCGCCCCTATCAAGCTATTGCTTTTGAAGATATTAAATGCAATTTAACCAGAATACCTTGAAGCAAAACCTTAGTTAACTGGAATGTTTTTTAAAAAATGGATCGGCATCTCTGCTTTAGTTAAGTTACTAGAGCAATTTAAAGTTTTCCTCTTATCATCTTAGCTCCCCCACCAGAACTCCTCATACTTATTTACGTCGTCACCTCGACCACCCACCTCTCTCTTTTTTCTCTGATACTGTTCCAACACATCCATTGGGTCTAGCAACATTCATTTCCTAAGCATCTAGGCCTCTGTGGCCAAAAATCTGAAAATCCCATGCTTGCTTAGTAACAGAACCAATATTTTACTTGGGACTGCAATGGGCCCAGTTAAGACTACATTTCCCAGACTTCCTTGCAGCTACGGAGTCATGTGACCAGGTCATAGCTCATGAGACAAAAGCAGAGTCTGGGGTTTCTGGAAAAGCCCTTTAAAATTGCTAACTCAGTAGAACCCCCTTTAGTCTCCGTGCATACCCCTTCCTGTTTCCTGAAATGAGAACAAGCGAGCTGATGCCATCTTGAACCACGAGAAAACTGAGAATGGAAACCAGCAACATACTAAGAACGGCTGAACAGAAGGACAGATGAAACACGGTGGGTCTCTGTCCAATTCTTCAAGACTTACTTTATGTGACAGCAATACACTTCTGTTTAATTCACTGTTATCTGGATTTTCTACAATGAACAGTCAAACCTCATCCTAACTAGTCC
>NW_011888813.1:10028195-10029992 GCF_000151845.1 Pteropus vampyrus
CAAAGCCCTACCAAAGAGAATGCAATGTTTTCTGAACAGTTAATGTGCAGAGACACTGGAGAGATGCGCCACCGGGGGCCTCGGGTCCAGAAGAACCAAGCTTTCCAGAAGACATGTAGAGATCCTCATCAAAGTCGACAGTAAGAGAATCACTGAGGGCGCTGGAAAAGCGGCATATCCTTGAAATGGAAGGGCTGGAAAAGCAATGACGTGAGAAACAGGAAACATAAATAAAAGGGAGAAAGAGAAGGGTAGGCTTCTGCGTGTACATTCTCCTAGCTAGAAGGAGATTCTGTGGGGAGGGCTCGCTGGACCAGGAATGCTTTGCTTTCTAGGCTGTGTCCAAAAACATTCAATTTTTGTACCCTTTTCCAGTAGAGTAGGCACTGATGATAGGAGGTACTTTAAAGAGTTTATTGAAAGACCGAGCAGACAAACAATGAACGGCTGGCAAGACCAAGACAACAGAAATGGCCCCGCAGCCAAGGCATCTAATACCTGGAAGAATCAGGAAGGAGCAAATGCATGAGTGGGGGAGAGTGGCCAAGTGCAGAATGCAGCTTTCTTGGAATGGCAGAGGATGGTGGTATGACGTGTGTCCTATTCCAGGGCCTGTGACATGGGGGTATGTTTATATCAGGCCCCTCAGAGACTCTGCTGGTCTCAGCCTTCCGAGGTGTCTAAGACAACAGTCTACAACATAGACAATAAGAGGACAGTGGGCACCATGAGGAAGAGGTAGTGTTCCCGCTGCTGGGAGGGGCAGCCCCAGCCCGGGGCAGAACAGGACTGTCACTTGCCCCAGAGACCACAGAAGACACATACACCTCATCACATTTTTGCATGTCCCATCACCAACCATTAGGAATTTACCCATCAGGATCAGGCTGCACCGTTTTTTCAAAGAGCATTATTTATCCAAACAACAAAAGAAAACAAAATGTCTTAGCTTCTTACTAAAATGACCACTGATTAAACGAATATGTTGACTAGCATCAGGGGAAAGGGAAGTGCTCTTGATCCTGTGCTTACATCACTCAAGGAGAGGAAATCGGAGGCCACGGTGCATTCGGAGTGCTGCCACATCAGAAGGGCTACCTCATTTTCCAAACTGCCTTTGAAGAAGCAGCTCATCCAACAGGACAAAAAAAGTAAACTTCCAGGGGGCGGGGCTGGGCGGGGCACTGGAGAGAGAACTGCTATAAACAGTGCCTGTGCAGGGGGAAGGGGCTCTGCGCTTGGGCAGTGGAGGGGGCCTGGGTCAGAGCCTGGAAACAGGAAGCAGAGAGGACAGTGATATGCTTCATGCAAATGTGACACCTTTCCATTTGCTGACAAAGACAGAATTCGGCCCTCTCTCAACAGCATGAAAACATACTCTGTATTTATTTACCTTTCTCTATCCTCACCTCCACAGCGAATTCTGGGTTTATCTAAGTTATTCGGGTAAACTCCTGTTCTGCCACCTCCTAGCTGTGTGATATCCAGCAAACGACTTAACAACTCTGAGCTTTACTTGTCATCTGTTTTAAGAAGGAAAACAGGACCTACCGTATAAGGTTGAAGGGAGGAAGAAATAGGATACTGCATATAGAAAGAACAAAGAAGATGTTCCACATTAAGTTCAATATAGTTATTATAAAATTCCGGTGGTTCCTCACCTTTCCTGGGTCAGAGGTTTAATTAAGAACTTAAAAGCTTAAACCAACAAGAATTTGGAATCTTCTAGGAAAATGCAACATGCATAGTCACATGACATGTGGTTAATAATTTCAGGCTGTCCGCAGAACCTCTGAC
>NW_011888813.1:10033287-10038731 GCF_000151845.1 Pteropus vampyrus
CACTGGACCCAGGTACCACCTACGGCAGCACTGCAAGGCAATGTCCTTAGTGTCCACACCCTCCCCTTCCCGGGCAACGTCTCCTCCTCAAGCCCAGCATGACGCCCACTCCCCATCTTGAACGTAAACTCTGGTCACAGCATTTGCAGACAACATGTCCAGTTGCAGCAAAAGGAGAAAAACGACTTCGCCACGTTCTTATTCGTATTCTCCCACGCCCAAGACGAGGAGAACTTTCTCAGGCTCAAGAGTCTACTGGAAACAAATACGTTTCTGGAGAGAAAGAAATTAAAGACCTCAACCCTACAGAGCGGCTTACCCACCACAACAGCGGTCCAGAGCCCAAACCTGAACTTCGAGAGGGTGAAAGCAGACTAGGAGCTGCACATTGCAGCACTATTCACACGGAAAAGTCACATGAAAACTTTGTGCAGGAAACGTTTCCGGCAATTTAACTGTGGTCACATTACCTTTCAGAACTCCAAGTTAGGTCACAATTTGGTTTTCCAGTTCAAACAGTTAACCCGATTTCTATTGTACCTATTATGTTCCTTATAAGAAAGGTAAAGCAAATTATTTAAAGTCTTTTAGTGGACCATGAAGCTTGAGCTAAGGCTTTCAAGTCAGAACTGAACACTTTTTAAGTCAGTCTCTAGTGGGAATTCTACCCTAAGCCAACTTTTCACACTTGGGGAGTTCCGAGGTTGCCAAACACTTGGGCAGACACCTGATCTCGAGAGTCACCTGAGCAATTCATGTCTGTCTTTGTTTAGTCCTGGAATATATATAAGTATGCTCAAGTCGCCTCCCACTGTGCATGACTGTCCATTTTTATTCCAGAATCCCAGAGATGCTGCCTTTCTCCAAGTTAATATTCAGAGAGAAAATAAATGCCACTTATCTCTAGACCTTCATAGCAATTTTCCTCAAATGTCTATCCATACACCTCATGGTTAACTGGCTGCCCCTACGTGCTCCAAACCCAAACTTACCCATCCGCATCGAGGGAAGAACCGATCAAGTGCGTGAACCAGTTTTGTGATTATGTTCAGATACCACAGAGGGAAACCCTCGACCCAGCACCAATACCAAAGAGTATTTACTTAATATGCTTAAGGAAAAGGAATTTCTTTACAACTACCTAAATGAATGAAACCAAGTTAAAAGTATCTATTTATAACTCCTGCTTCAGTGTGGCGAATTCACATTCCTTAACAATTTTTTAACGGGGAAAAATTTTTAATTTTAAAAATGAACAACTTGAGTTCCAGACAGAGGCTTACCTGACTCCTCTCTTTGTCCACTTTCTTAAAACACTTATTCAACGACAAATTATGTCTCACTGAGTTTTTCCACCCAGTAGGTGCATTTGCAAAATACGGAAAATGTTCCAAGATCCAGTTGTAGATATCCTTTACTGGCAGGCGCTTGGTTGGAGAGTCCTCGATGGCCATAAATATGAGGCAGCTAAAGGAGTACGGGGGTTTGCAGTTGGGGTTCTGCCTGGCATCGTAGGGCATGTCAGAGTGGGCGGGGGACGGGGGCGTGTCATCGTCCAGGTCCTGGACGGGGCTGACGCTCCTGAGGACCGACTCCCCGAAGCTCTTCAGCAAGTTCTTGCTCTCGTGCAGCCAGTTCAGGTTGGTCAGCTCTTCATCTTCCATGGCCCCCTCTTCTAATCTGATGTCAGGCAGAGAAAAGTCGAGGTCATCGTCTTCCTGAAGGGCCTTGGAGAAACCGCTGCCCCGGTAACACTGACTCAGCCCACTGGAGACACTAATTCCTGAGCTTTCTGGCTTCTTACTGGGAGGCATGACTGGACCCATTTACGTGAAGGCTCCTGGTAAACACATTACAGGGAAAAGATGAGTTAGTGAAACTCAAACCAGAAGGACGGCTGTGTCCTCCTAACTCTTTTGCCCCCCACCCCTGCCACCCCAACGGACCCCTTACCACATAGGAACACTTCATGGCTCCCACACTGGGTGACACAAATCCACGATTCCACCACAAAGAGATGCATGATAAGTAAAATTGGTCCATCATGCACGCATACAGCAGAGACGTGTCACCCCCTCAATATAGTAAGACTAGGAATCTTTAGAGCACCTTTAATGTGCAAATGAATCCTAAAGAGAATGAGAAATTCCACGATGCTTTCTTCCTAGCTCTATGAAAATTCTCTGACCCTGGGAAAATCAGTTATTTCCTGCTGCCTCAGTTTATCTATAACACATGAATACGTATGTACACAGGTAAAACCCTTTCGAGCCTCATGATTAACACTACATAATAAGCTCAATGCACAACCCCTGTCACTTGGGGTAATAGGTTTCATTGTTTCTTCTCAAAAAAAGAAAATACTTGTAAGTTTAAAGCCAGTTGTTTCAGATTAAGTTCAGCTGTTTCAACATAAAGACCATCACAACTGCGTTGAAATGAAAACGGTGGCCACAGTGAGCATCAATTTGGTAGTATTTGATTTGATTTTTTTTTTCCTCTTCGTCATGACCAAAAACTCTGCAACTTTAATTACATTTGAATTCTCTGGATTCAAACTGGAGGAAGAAGTACATTTAATTTTATTGGACACTCTGACCAAAAAAGTAACTTCAGGCACAAGTGGGAATATGAAAGAAAAGCCATTAATCGAAATGAGAATTGCTGAAAAAATCAGGAGAGCAAGGGGCAGCTTCAAGACAGGAAGGCAAATTCAACAACAATTGCTACAGAACTCTCTTCTGCCTCCACCCCGGCTGCCACCCCCATTTTTATCAATGACCTAGAACAGGGAGTAAAATACATGATGAGAAAAGAAAATGAGGAAGTGGCAAGAATGACCCCAGCAGATTCAAAGCTGTTCAGCCCCCTGGTACTTAATGTAAGATGGAAAGAACGGTGAAGATAATGAGAGGTCTCCCACTCTCCTTCTGTAGCGCTCCAACAATGCACTTGGTTTAAGAAGCATGTCTTTTATTATTTTTCCCCAAGTAAGACCAAGCAATCTATCTAGAAAAAAAAAAAAAAATGAACACAACAAAGCAAAGATATGCTCATTCTAGGGCTCTAAATGTCCATTGACACTAGGCTTAAAATAACTGCCACTTCAGCTGGGGAAGCTCTGGAATGGGATTCTAGAAAGCATAATGTGGGTGCCCTCTACCCACAGCCAACAAAGGGTGCGGTGCCCCAGAACTGCAAGCACCCTTCCTCCTCCAAAACTTAGACAAACAGAACCTGCTGACAGAGAGCCTGAAGGCAAGCTCTCTAGAGCTGCTGTGAAACACCCGATTCCAAGGAAAGAAAACTTCTACAAGCATCAAAGTCCTATGGAGCAGGGCAGTTTTAACACCTCAAGTTCATCCAGAGGGAAATTTCTTTCTGTCATGTACTCACCCGAGTGGTGCATGGCACATTTTAAAGAATAAGCTAGTATCTTTAGGTTTGGGGACTTGACAGAGACCAGCCTGATATTGCTTTCACCTTCTTTATGAACAAAGCTAAGTCCGTCTCTTTCAAATTTTCCTCAGACCCCAATAAAAAAACAAATTTTCTGATAACCAGGAATATCTACACAGTAGAGTACAAAAGAGAACTACTACCCAGCCATTGAAGTCAACTTTAGCTCCAGATGAAAGTTTTATGTCTCCTGAGCTTCCAAACAGGAAAATTATATCATGGCTGACAGTAAGTAATTTAATTGCCTTGTTGCTATGACAACAACATGCTGCTCTCTTTTTTTTTTAATCTGCTTATTTGTCAGTAGCTTCCCAAAGGAACTAACACGCTATTCTCCATGTTTTCTTTTGTTTTAAACAAACATTGCCAGCAATATGGTTTTATTAGAAAAATAGCACTGTCAAGAAAACAGGGTTATGGGGTTCAGTCCCTTCCGATCATTTATTTGCCTGCTTTGTGTCTCTGTCCCCCACCCATACCCTCCAACTGTCAACTGCATCCCTATAAATCCGCATTTTATAGCAACAGTATCAAGAGCTGCTGATCACTACATTTCCATTTTAAAAAACAGTTCCCAGAAACCATAGCTGAGGAGTTTTCCATTATTATATTCAAACTACGTAATTCGCCAAATCTTTTTTTCCTCCTCTTTTAGAGGGGAAAAAAAGGATCCGGATCATGTGAGTCTGCAGTTAAGCAAACATTTTTAATCTGCTGCCAAAAAGGTTGCTCCACCAGATACGCAAATAGTTATCCACTAGTGACCTCCTTGCAACTTTTCGGTGTGCTATTGGTTACGTCCTCCCCGCCAGTCCCCCCCACCCTGCACGCATAATCACACACACGAACACTTTTTTTTTTTTTATGACTTGCTGTGTTTTGTATCTGTTTTCCTTTTTAACGGAGAAAAGGCAGCAGAGAAGCTAGTTTCCTGCCGGGTCCCAGAATGTCTCCAAATAACAAAAAGACATTACGGGCCCAGCGCTGAACAGATGTTCGATGTGAACTTTAAAAAGTTGAGAAATTCTCCCCAAGCGAAGCAGAGCAGTCGCGAGTTTGGGGGGGAAGGGGGGCGGGGTAACACCCCCATCCGCGCGCGCGCGCGCACGCACGCGCTCCACTCCAGTCTACTGTACTTGTCAAAAACATTTCAAGGGGACCTGTGGGAGCAGCGATTGGCTGGCTCCAGCGTCAATCAGCGGCGTTGCCATGCAACCGGGAAACTGCTCTTCTGGTATACGGGACAATTGGGAGCTCGCATACCTTCACTGCCGGTCAGATGTCATAAACCTTTTATTGGCCGCACCGCGGCAAGCCTTAAAAACACATCAATAAAAGCCCGCCGTCCCCCAACTTCTCTAGGGCCCAAGGAGGGCTTCAAAGGGGGCCAGAATGAGGAGGGGTCCGGCCTCGGGGGTCTCGGGGGACGCTCACTGCTCGTGCCAAGCCTGCAGTTTGTGGCGGGGGGGAGGGTATCTTTGTTAGGTGCCTGTTTCTCATCTTGGGGTCTCCCCTTGATCAATACCCCCTCTCCCGGCCCGGAAGGCGGGGACCCCGTCCACCGCGGACAATACCAACTCTGTTCCTGTCGAGTGTCTTTTTCGAAGCCGAGGAACCAGGAAACAGCCCGCACGTCGGGGTAGGAAACTCTTCGGACCGAGCAACTTCCCGGCTCCAGGGCTGCGGTCCCCGCGCCCGGCCAGGCCCCCGCCCCGCGCCCTCCCCCAGGAACTGCGGAGTCCCTCCTCTGCCGAGAGCGGCCACGGCGCCTCCAGGACGGCCACGGACGAGTGCCCCCGCCCTTAGTCACCCAGTCTGGTCCGGGCGCCGGCGGCAGCGCGAAGCAAACTCACCTGGCCGGAGCGGGGCGCCGGGGCTCGGGGGCGCCGCTGCCCTTCAGCGGGAGCCGACAAACTTTCGCAGGCGCCCAGCGGGCATCGCTTGGTGGCCCGGCTAAGGACGCGCGGGCGCAGCACGGCGAGCCC
>NW_011888813.1:10039851-10047604 GCF_000151845.1 Pteropus vampyrus
CGGCCACCCACTGCTAGAGCCACACCAAGCAGCTGCCTTTGGAGAGCATGAAAGGAGAGTCCAACAGGACACCCTGGTGGTGACATAAATAAAAAATATGATTGCACAGCACTCCCAGGTAGCCAAAGCAGTAGGTTCCTCTACAGAAGAGAAGTCCAGGTCACTCTTGCCACCCCTACCTGAACCCACCTGAGCCAGTGGACAGGCTATTTTGAGCTATCTGAAAACTGTAGAAAAACCAATTAAGAAGGCCAGGCAGGCGTGATCTCCCTCAGAAACTCCTCTAGCTTGCAGTACCTAGCCAAAGAGGGAGAAAAATCCCCCAGATGTCTGAATTTTTTTTTTTTTAAATTTCAAAAAGTAAGGAACCCCAATAGATCTAAGAGTCATTCCTTTAACAAAGCTTCAAGATGGTGGGTGGCAAGTCTCAAGCAAGGTCACCACAGGCCTCACTACTTACCAGTTCTATGGCAAATCCCAACCAGGAGATGATTCAGAGGTGGAGGCCCAGGAGCAGCCTGAGGTCATCCAGCACCACCCCATTAATTACTGAGCACTTGATGTGACCTTCCCTAAGCCACTAAGCAAAAGGTGTGAGGTAAGAGAAATAAACCAGATCATCTCTGAAGTCAGAACTGGTAACAAAGCCAGGACAGGAGCTTGGTCCAGTGCATGTCCCGCCCCTCATCAGCATATCAGCTGAGAGTGCTCCAATCTCCCATCAAAGGAACCAAGGTGAGAGACCTTTGACCCAGCACCTTACTGGCTGGGTGAGGAATAGACCCCTTCCATCAGTTACCAGCCCTCCCATCCCTAGCCACACTCACACCATAGCTAGAAATCTCTTTACATTAAGTAGAGGTGGCATGTTATTTTCACCCCAGCACTTTCATTCTTCCTCAGAGTGCAAAACATGAGGATGTGAGCTGAAGGTTACTGCACATGGAATATGTCATTCTTAAAACTCTCAGCGTAAGCTATTAGGCTCTGGTGTCTGAACAAGCCATCCTAGAACAAAAAGTTAAAGATGAGCAAGTCTGGGGCCTGGAGGAGCCATAAGCAGCGGGTGGAGCATAAAGGTGAGGTAAGCTGCCTTTTATTAGCTCACCTCACCTCTTTTTACCTCTGACAGTTTTTTGGTTTCTTCCAATCTCAAGTGTATTTCTTAATTTCCCTTTCCCATTACAAGTGTGGCAGGAGATGAGGGAAGGTATCAGCCAGAAGTGATGGACCAGCCCTGCCTGATGTAGAGAGCAGAGTCCACATGTCTGCCTGTCTCTCTGTCTGAAATGGGGGATCAAGACATTCCCAAAAGCCAAAGGAGGGCTTCGTTTGGCTTTTTCACCTTATAATTCCACAGAACCGTGACTCTGGGACATGCTCCCTGACAAAAGGGTACAGAGGCCAAATTCACTTAGGAACAACGTCATTCTCAATTCCCCTCTTAAATTTTTCAAAGAATACCCTTGTGCCTTAGACCCTGAGAAGTTTCAAAGAGACAAGTGACGCTGTTAAAAAACACATTTGACGGCAGAATCCTATGGGTGCCGCAGAACTCACTGTGGACTGGGGACCTGATGGGACCATTTTGCAGCCCCATCTGGGCATGGGGCCAAGAGCACATAAGTATCTAGGAGCAGGAGCACCTGCCACCTTCTGACTGCCTCAGTCTTCCACTAGTAGTTCAAATTCTCAGGGAAATCATCTGATTGGCTAAGCCTGAGTCAGGTGACTCCTCCCTTTTTGCCCATCCCATCCTAAGAGCCAAGGCAGGGGGCATGGTGGAACCATCTGATACAATAGGACCAGGGAAGGGAGGGAAGATGACTTTGGATGGAGGATAGCTAATAAAGATGGGTGGAAGTTTGACCTGTGGAAATGGGGCTCTGGACCTGAGCTTCTCTACTAGGGATTCCCAGGACACCACACCCAAGGGATCAGAATCTCCTAGGATGGGTCCCAGGCATGTGCATTCTGAGAAGGTACCATGTGGCATGACCTCCTATTCCAGGTAGGAGAAATGAATGGCACATACAGATTTAACAGATGCAAACTTGATTATATTAGAAGATGCATTTGTTCATTGAACAAATATTTCCCTAATGAATGCCTACTACATATATGGAACTGTGTTAGGCACCAGAGATATAGAATTTTGTTCTTTATGGATCATGCTTATTAGTGGATAACAGTGGAAACACATCACAAAACTCCCTAAATGCTTAGATGAGCAGTTCGCGTGCACTGATACGGAGGACAAGAGGAACCACTGAATATTTTTGAGTCCAAGACACTGTACTATCAGAAATATGCTTAAAAAGAAGAATGGCTTGCATAACTCCTGGAGACCTAATACACACAATACAGTGATTATAGACAGCAAGACTATTATGAACATTAAACTTGCTAAGTGACTAATCTTAATTGTTCCCAACACTAGAAAAAATGGTAATTATGTGACATGATGATGGTAACCACATTGCAATATAAATCTATCAAATCAATACGTTGTACACCTTATATGTTGTATGTCAAGTAGATCTCAATTTGGAGAAGAAAAAGGAGGAGGGGGTGGGGGAGGGGGAAGAGGAGATCGTGGATCCAGAATGAATTTGGGGAGTGGAAAAGAGAAAACAGAAGACCCAAAACAGGCAGAACCACTCAGAGAGCGTTGCGGTAATCCGAAAGAGAATCAAGATTATTTTAATACGTTTTTTAATTAGAAAAATGCTAAAATATTAAAATAGTGGTTCCCTCCGAGTGGTAGAGTCATGGGGTAATTTTTTTGTCTGCTTCTTTCATTCTCATCTACATTTTCCAAGTTTCTACAATGAGCATCTATTACATTTATAATTTATAGTGTTCTAATAATAAAAGGGGGGTGTTAGAACAGGGTTTCTCAAACTCGTGCGTCAGAATTTACCTGTAGGGCTTATTAAAACTCAGCTTGCCGGTCCCCACTCCAGAGTTTCTGATTCAGTAGTTCTGGGCTGGGGCCTGAGAATTCACGTCTCTAACAAGGTCCAAGATGATGGCTGCCTCTGCTCATCGGAAGACCACACTTTGAGACCCACTGAAGTAGAAAATAGTCAGTGAAACTGGAAAAAATGAATTCACAAGAGCCTTCAAAGGAAGAACCAAGAGAATCTGTCCGATGATTGAATATGAGAAGAAAGGGAGAGATTATAGTCAAAAATAACACCTTAATCATAGGTTGACTAAGAGTCTCTTTGAGATAACATGAGAATGCTCTTTGTGGTGATAAAAAAAAAAAAAAAGCCGCTCACTTCCCTCCCTTCAGTGTAGAAGAAAGAGGGACCAGCACCACTGCTGGAAGAGACTCCATCTCTGGGTGAGTTTCAAGACTTGGGCAAGCATCATTTGGACTTTCTGGCCATCCTCTCTTGGGGTTTTCCTCTTGTGCATTCTTGGTGTTTATATGACAGGTTCTGAAGGGTGGCACCTGGGAAAGGGTTTATTAGAATTTCTCCAGCAGGGAATAGAGTCAGGAAGTTTATCTGAAGAGGGAAAGAAGGGTGTGTGGGAAGAGAAAGTACAGCGGAACCGGCGAAGTGTATTAGCTCAGGTGCCCTAGCCAAACCTGAGCTTACCAAGTTGCCTGCTGGAGGCAAAATGGAAACATAGAACCTGTCAACTCCTCTTTGAGCATAAACACAAGTGTGAGCTGATGATCCAGAATCCAGATTTAGTCAAGTCATTCAGTCAACAAGTATTTATTAAGCATCTAGCTACTCTATGCCCAGTTACCAAGTGGAAGGGACTAGGAAAGAACCAGGAGAAATAAAAGACCTGGCACTTACCCTCAAGGATTGGAGCGATTCGGTGAGCATTTACAAATCAACTACAAAAAAAAAACAACACACAGAGCCTGCCACCACAGCCAGAGGCGGCATGGCAAAGTGGCTAGGATCAGGACCTGGGGTTCACATTCTCTACCACTTAATAGCTGCGTAACCTTAGTCAAGGTACTCAACTTCCTTCACTCTACCTACCTTTCTCATCTTAAAAAGGGGGAAGGGGATTAATAGCAATACCCACTTCATAGGATTGTGATGGAAGATTAAATGAAGTGATATTTGTAAAAAAAAGATATAATAGTGCCCTGGCACTTAGCACTATTTTTGATAAATAAATGAATCAAAGGGAAAATTGTTGACATATTTGACTGTATAACAATTTAAATTTGTGTGGAGTACCAGATGTCATAAATCAAATCAACAAAAAATGAGGAAATAGTTGCCATGCATATGAAAAAGGGTTAGTATTTTAAATTTATAACCCTGACAAACTCAACGAGGAAAAAAAAAATTATCACCCTAATGATAAAAGGGCAAATTCACGAAAGAAGAACAAAAAATGGCAATATACCCATGAAAAGATGCTCAACTTCAGCAAAAAGAGATGCAAATTGCAATTATGATATCTCATTTCATCTATCAGACTGGCACAGACTTAAAAAGAACAACCATGCCAACGTCAGTGTGGTATTGGGACCAGTGGGACTTGGTACAACTATTCAAGAGGGTCATCTGACAAAATGAATTAAAACTTAAAACAGCATAGCCATGGACCCTAAATTTCCAATTTCTAGGAATTAATTTATCCTAGTTAACTTCCCCCATCAGACTGCCTACCCCCATGAGACATTAAGCTCCACGAAAGCAGAACTCAAGCCTATTTTATTCAGCCTTGTACACTTAGCACTTACCCCAGTGCCTGACACAGAAGACACTCAGTATGTACGGAATGCACTGAAATATGCGACAATGGACTCAGGAGGGTGTTTGTAGGACATAGTTTAACCTCCTGGAAACCTGGGAATTGCTGAAAGAAGAGGCTAGAGGCATATGATTGCATCATGTGGGCCACAGTGCCCCAGGTTCCCTTCGTCCCCCCTGTTATTTGCATTTTCTAAGTGAAGGTTCCCTTTTTCTGAATTACTTTCACATTCTCAGATACTGTAGGTGTGAAACAATTTGTGAACATTTTTCAAAGTAAAAGTTTAGGAGAGAATAAATATGTCGTCAGAAGCTTTCCACCAAATGGAAGTATTTTGCGATCTTTTCAATCAGAAGGGACAAAATGATGCCTTTCTGAAAAGGCTGATGCTCCCAGCAAACAGGAGAACTGCTGAGTATAACCAACACTCTACCCTACACTCTGGGCTCTATTGTCTGGTTGTATGAAGTCTATCAAGTTACAGCTTTTGAGTATCAAACTTTCTCTACAAACTTGTGTGTGTTCAAAGATAAGGCGAAATACTTCAGTTAAGAATTTGTGGGAGAGAGGGAACATCTACTCTCTATTTCCAGATTGTTCTTCTCTGACAACTTTCACATGTAAGAGACCAAATATGGTTCATGTTATCTTTTTTCAAAACACGATAGAAAATCTGCACCCAGCTGAGGCACTCCACGTGGCCAGAATTATTTTTGCTTCTCCTGCCTTCCCAGGGCTGTTCCCTGCAGTCAGGAGGGGGCCTTGAAGAAGCTGCCACTCTGAGCTCTTGGACTCCATGCATCTACAGTCAAGTCTTTGTTATTCGAGGTAGTTGTGTTCTGTCGAAGTCTCCACAAACAACAAATTTAGCAAACACCGAATCAGTGCTCCTAGAGGAAGTACAGGGTTAGGTTCCTAACGGTGCTAGTCATAACATTTTCATTAACTGATCAAAACATAACCTTATTTCCTCTGTGTCTCCCTTTAAAGACACCTTCTTTAATATATGTTGTTGATTCATTAACATCGACCTCACAGCCAACAGCACTGTAACTCATGTCTGAACAAAGCTTAACTAACACATGTGTTTTCCCCACAAGGCAATCAGCCTTTGTGAGCTTAGAACACTTAAACGACACTTCAGCACTGCGACTGGGCGCCATTTTAAACAGCAAAATCACCAACCAAAAGCACACAAAAAAATGTGGCACTAAATAGACCACGGAAAGGACACATGCTTACAGAATCGGTGCTGAAACCAGAAGGCAGATTCATTGCTTTGCTCAATCTCAGCCAGGAATGTGTGCATTGGGCAACGCAAATTTTTGTCGCTTTACGTAACATCCACATGACCGTGGAAGCCCCAGGAGCATGGATTTGGGTTTAAGATAAATTTTAGCAATTGTGCAAATTTGCAAATATGGAATCTGTAACTAACGAAGATCGACTGTATTTAACAAACGGTTAAATAGCACTCAGTACCAGACAGTATTCTAAGGCTTTGCAAATAGTCGTTTCGGCCTCATATTAACTGTGTGATATAGGTACTATTATTATGCCAGTCTTATAAATGAGGAACCCGAGGCACAGAGAGGTTTAGCCACCTGCCAAGGTCACACAGCTGGTAAGTGATGGGGCTAGGATTTGAGTCCACATATCTTACTCTAAAGTTTGGAGCCGTATTCCAGATAGCAATCAAGGGAAGCTTCAGATCGATCCAGAGCATCTGAATTCTCAAAGAACTTCTTGGGGTTCAAGAGCATGGACAGGAGCGGTGGAGTTCCATAGAAGAAAAAGTGGGACCAGGAAATAAAGGAGGAGGAAGGAAAAGAAGACTTTTCCTTCTGAATGAAAGACACTACTTGCAAAACAAACAAACAAAAAAACGAAGTTCAGCTTCTATGTCATAATCAATATGGTATAGCATACCTTTCTAATAAAAAAATAAATCAAGTAGATATTGCGCATGAAAACAGATTTTAAGTGCCTTGAGAGGCAAGGACCCCGCCTTGTACTTTTCTGCTGCTCACAGCATGTGGCCTGGTGGTAATCAAAAGTATGGATTGCTTAACAGAAAAAAAAAATTGCTGCTTTTAATTCCTCTCTCAAGCCAGTATGTAATAACTACACAGATTAGTCAAAGAAAAGTAGAATCATCAACCTCTTCCTCCTCCAAAGTTTTTAAGAGCTTTCATTGTTTTCTTCTCTCTAGCGAGTACATCAAGTACCACAGTCTCATGGGTTTCAGTGACTAGGTCTGCCAAAGTCAACCATGCCAAGAAATAACTTCTCTCATCTTTCTTTTTTCAGAGAGATGCGAAAGAAAACAATCAATTCTCCTCCTTAAGACTCTTTTTAAAACAAATAAAAGCTCCAAATTTGATGAACTCTCTGGGAAACGGTACATAGATTAAACAGTACATATTACCAATGTAGTTCCCTGCTGTACAAAGTTCTTTTGGAGAGATTACTAACTTATTCAACTTATAACGACAGGCAAACCTGAGGTCTTTGACCCTCTACTGGACAGTGAAATTCACCAACTCTTTCTGTCTTGAAATCCCACTCCTTCCAAAATTGCATCTCTTGCGCCTTTAATGCCGTGATTCAGGTGCAAGCCTCAGCGCATGTGAGCACTCTCATAGGAGTGGGGACTGGAAAGGGAGCAGCCAAATGGATTGCTGTCTTTCTGTGGGTGCAATCAACAGCACCTCATTTCTCTGTACTCAGACATGTGACTCTGACTAGCCTTAAAGATTTGGCCCCCAAACAACCAGATGTCCTTTTTAAGAGAAATACTGAGCATCTCTTCTCCATGGCTCACACAGTGCTCGGCCAGCTGTCGAACAACATGGATCCTGGAAGGGGGTGCTGCCCGCATTGGTGATTGCAGCCTGTACTGCCTGTTGCTCATAGCAAATGTCAAGAGCCTTTAGGACAGGGGTCCAGCAGGTTGGCTGAGGCACCCCGAGCGAGCACCCATACACCATGAGTCCAGCAGAGCCCCCCCCCC
>NW_011888813.1:10048299-10054557 GCF_000151845.1 Pteropus vampyrus
GGACTGGAAAGGGAGCAGCCAAATGGATTGCTGTCTTTCTGTGGGTGCAATCAACAGCACCTCATTTCTCTGTACTCAGACATGTGACTCTGACTGGCCTTAAAGATTTGGCCCCCAAACAACCAGATGTCCTTTTTAAGAGGAATACTGAGCATCTTTTCTACATGGCTCACACAGTGCTCGGCCAGCTGTCGAACAACATGGATACTGGAAGGGGGTGCTGCCCGCATTGGTGATTGCAGCCTGTACTGCCTGTTGCTCATAGCAAACGTCAAAGAGCCTTTAGGACAGGGGTCCAGCAGGTTGGCTGAGGCACCCTGAGCGAGCACCCATACACCATGAGTCCAGCAGAGGCCCCCCCCGAGGGCCGAGGTAGGCACGCCACAGTGTCCTGGACTTCGGGATGGAGTCCAGTCCCAGCGAGTGGAGGTTAAGAGCTGTCCAGAGACTGCCCAGGCCAGGTTCAAAGGGTGGGATGAACCTCATGACATCGCTCCAAAGAAATCCCACCGTCTAGCGGCACGTCCAGGCTCCTCTTCCCCACCTACAGGCCCCCCAGGCAAGCCTCCAGGGGCATGGCGAGCAGGCAGCTGCAACAGTTCGCTGTGTCTTAATGATTTGGACTGGGAAGATGCAGAGATGGGGACGAAGGCTGACCATTCCTAATGATCTGGACCCCCGCGTCGGCTGGGGTCCTCTTGAACGGTCATTTGTCGACCCCTTTGTAGGAAAAATGTGGTTTTCTCTCTATGGCCTGGAAACCTGACCCAGCAGAAATGTGAGTCAGGCTTCTTCATCCACACACACACTCACGTCATAGTGAAGTTCAGGACAGACTGTAACAATGCAAGCCCACTCTGAAACACCCTCCTCCCTCCAGACTCCAGGGACATCCCCTTGCCCAAAATGCCTGCCACCCTGTGAGAGCCCTGCTCAGCAGCTCCACAAGGGACCCCCAGCTTGCCGCGTTGGAATAACCTGAATATCAAACTGAGCACAAAGGGAATAATACACAGTGGTCGCTGGAGAAAGCTCACTCTATCTATTTCATTCTCTCTGGCAGACGCAAGTGAAAGATGTTTGTTTATGTATATATATGTATAAATAATCCCCCAAAAACTTCTCATTTAAACTCGGGGTACAAAAGGTGTTTGCCATGTGAACGTCCCAGGACCAGCACAGGGATAGAAAGGGAAGATTTCAATAAAATACAAAAGCAGCGCAGACCCGAGGGGAGCCGGCTGCCCCACAAGGCAGCCAACTGCCAAACTGTCATTTTGCTCGGCGGCTGAACAGAAGGCCCGAGTAATGACAACCACAAAACTCATTTAAAGTCTGAAAAGGTGACTAATGAGCTCATTCATGCTGGCTATAAATTATTCACTACAACACTGATCCCACTCAAGACAAACAGTAAAGTAAACTTTAAACACAGACAACGGCGGCCTCCTGAGCGAAACTAGTTACGTCTGTAAAACTTCACAATGAGAGGGATACTCGTCTCTCCCTCGTCTATTGTCACATTCATTCTTCCGTTTACTTTTTTTTACTGCCTTTAATCAAATTTAAGCAGACACAGCTGTTACACATTTATTTTTCTGTGGAGTTGTTTTTTTTTTTTTCCATTAGTTATTACGAGCAACCCTGATGCTCTAAAAATAGCAGCAAATTATATTCTCTAGAAATTGTAAGGGTGACCTTAAAATTAAGCCCAGGTCCTCTGAAAGAATATTCATCCGCACATGTCGGGTGAGTGACAGCATTGCAGGAAGGCGAAACAAAAATGCAGAGCGTTTTCTACTCCTTGAGAGGTTTTCAGTTTGCTTCCAAATTTCCTTTGGTGCGAATGGAAACGTGTGGCTTCAACCCTTACAATACAGAACCTGCTTCCCATGGTCACGTTTCGGTTAAGATTTTCATGAAAACTCACAATCTTAACAGAATAAAAGGAGAAATGTCTCATTTAGGCTTTTCGGCACAGATAAAGCCAGCAGCAGGTTTGCTGAAAACCCACCACATTTGCTGCAGACAACTTTCAGTTTCCTGTTTAATATTAAATAAAGAATTTCAGCTCTTCTGTTTTTATAAACTGTGCTACTTTGCTACTACTGCCACTACGGAAAGCATTGTGACTGGAGAAGTAGTCCCATGTTTTTCAAACCTTTTTGTAATCTATTTTCAAGACATGGTAAGAGTTACAAATTTCAAATCTGTCTAATAGATTATTTTTTCCCTTAAAAATAGCCCCCAAATAAGTACTTACATTAGTTCTTGGTCAGATCGCTGAACATTATGTATTTTTAAATTGCTTTGAATACTTTAAAAGGAGCCACAGAAAAGCCACAGAAAATACTCATGTTCAAATACCGCCAGATGGAGGTTCTGACTAACCAAAAGTGAAAGCAGAAAGGCCTGAAGCTGAGCTGTGCCCTGCACACACCTCGAGATTACAGGGGGAAAAGTGAATGGTCTTGGGCCCTGGAATCTTGCATAACATATGAGAAATAATGCATGGAAGGCAAATTAAGACCAAGGCCCTAACTTCAAAATGAGACTGGGCCAAGCTCTAACTCCATTTAAGGAAAATCTTGCACATTGTTTTCACAGCTTCTTACATATGAACTAAAGGCTTGTCCAGCCATTTCTGTTGTCTGAAATGCAAAGCAATTCTTCTTTTAAGTAGAGAAAGAGGAATCCTGCAATATTTATAGCAAAGTACTTTGCCACATACCAACAGCCATCTGGTTGGTCTTCACCTGTTCGGCACGTTTTTTTTTTTTTACCCACATTTCTGTATGTAGTACTTTGCGATTCTTTTGGTCTTCTGTGCAAGAGTGCTTGAAGTTTCATTGTTTTTTTTTCTTTAATCAAACAACAAGTAAAAACCCAATTCCAACCAAAGAAATAAAAAAGTTGAAGTCTCAGATGCTCTGCACCTTTCCACTAATTAGATTCCTGTCACCTCTCTGTGGAAAGGTGTGGACAAAACACTGCTTTGAAACCAAGCCACGTATGAGTCCTTCCTGGGTAACATGTCAGACAGAGTCCGCCTCTCCCTTCATGGGTTGGAAAACTGGCTTATCCTAATATCACTCTGTTCCTAATTTTCCTGAGGATCGAAGATAATATCAGTTTGGCCCAAGGAGAGTCAGTCCAAATGGTGAACACTGAGGAAACAATTCGTCATCCAAAAAATTACAAAACATACATAACAACAAAGCCCTCCAATGCTTTCTGCATGCCAGCACCATGCCAAGAGCTTTACCTGCATTATTTATTTTATCTTTCCATGACACAGGTGCTGTCATCCTCTTTCACAGATGAGGACCCTGAGGCTTAAAGAAATTAAGTCATTTGCCCGTAGTCAACAATTGGTCTCTGGCAGAGGTGAAATGAAAAGTTAAGACCTCACGTCTTTCAGCCCACAGAGTCCACCCTAGAACCAAGATCTAATTTCCAAGATCACAGAGTGTAACTTGCTGTTTATAATTTACCTCCTGGGCTTCTTTGTCACAGTTTTGGGGGTTCGTTTGATTTGGTTTTTGCATAGCACTTTTCAAATGGGCCACTAACCATTGATACCCTTTCTGTTTCCACAGGCTTAGCTCTTAATGCTCACAAAGAAATAGATGCCATTCACTGAATGGACAAACATATTTACAAAATAACAAAATACTCTGCTCCTATCTGAATCATAAAACACAAAGATGGCGGGGGCGGGGGTGGGGGGAGCAGCCTTCATGACAGTTAATAACTCCAGAGGCCAGGTCTGAAACTCCAAATCTGTCCCCATCTCCCATCTGGAGAGACACTCAGAAGGAACAAGCAGCTAAGAAGGAGCCACACAACAATGTGCTTTCTCCAATCCTCGCCCCCTCTCTCCCCCAATCCAACAAATGAACCATTTTTCAATATCCTACAGCCACAGGGATAAAGATCCGATGGTTCTCTTCTAGCTAATACTTCCACAGCTCAAATGTTTGACTGGAAACCATTTTCAAACTATTTCTCTTACTCTTTGCAGGCAAAGTTAGGTGGTTATTGTCTGCCAGTTTTAAAACACCATCGACTACCACACTAGAATTATTTCCCAAAAGCTTTATTACAAAAGAATTAGGTCAAGGGACAGATCAACTTTTGCCAACGTTATAAATAGGTTCAAAAATTAGCCAGCCACAATGAAAATATACGGACTGTACTACTAATACGATTAACTTTTTCCCCTTACATCTGAACAGCAGGGTAAAACTCGCGTGCTGAGGCAGCCTGATGCCCCATGGGCCCTCCAGAGTCTTCACACAGCCTTGTCCACTGGAGATGAAGAGAAGATATGCTCCCATAGCTTCCTGCCACCGCCAGCACCCATGTCACCTTTCACATCCAGGGCACTCCCAGATAGGTTTTGGCACCAAGATGGAGGAGTTGACCCCCTCATGAACCACCCCCGGATGCTTCCTTGAAAGCTTTCCTGATGCCGCTTTTGGAATCTCATCTCAAGACTAGCCAGAGGCTCCGTAAAGAGGGGATGAAGTAGAAGCTGAGGTCTGTGGTTTCATTCTCAGAAGCCCTCAGCTATCCACAGGGATCTGATTCCACTGCCATTTAGAGCCACTCTCTGGCTTCTGCCAATACCCACTCCCTCTGAAACCAAATCAAATGTCTCTTGGCTTCTTTGTGACACCAACATCATAGCAGAGCCTCTAATGTTTGTGGTAAGAAAAATAAGCCCTGCCCAGCCAGACCTTCCAGATCTCCTGTGAATGAAAAACCAAGTGATGTTTGCTGCACAGAAGATATGCTTATCGAGTCAGGGCAGGTTTTATACACCGTTTTTTATAGCTTCTCCCTCACAGCCTCCATTTGCTCATTTTTCTAGATCAAAATCTACAACTCATGGGTAGGAAGAAAGGTACTAAGGCTGACTGCCCTGGCTTATCACTTGATCTAAACAGAGCTATTTGTTTACTAATTACATTCTTAGCTTTACAGCACTGGCCAACAAAGGCTTGTTTCTTCATTACAAAAACCAATTAGAGAAAAAAGAAAATAAAATCTTAAATGTGACCCTTAGGAAGGACTTTACTGATGGTGGCGAACAAGCCTAATTTAATGAGGCAACTCAAGCCCAGAGAAGTGAAATGTCTTAGGGCCACATGTCAGAAGGCACGATGGCAGTTTCCCCTCTAGTGTCTCTTCTCCTCCTCTCCCTTCCCAAGAGCATCCCAAATTTCTCAGCCTATGGTTGGTGTGAGGCTGACCCCACCATCTGCTCCAGAGGCATTGCACTAGTATCGAAGAATGGGCAGATCCAGCTAGGACTCAGTGTACCAGCCAACACATTTCCTCTGTTGTTTAGACAATGAGTTGGCTTTTCTGTCATTTGTAACCCAAAGCATCCCAACAGATATCCATGCAGAGTTACTGGCAGATCCAACGTCTTGACTGTCTGTCCGGGAATATTTCTGCCATAGTCGTCTTTAACATGACAACATAGAGAAAACCATATTTTGAGAAATATAGTGGCCAGACTTGGTAAGAATGGAAAAATTGGGGAGTAAAATATGAAATTAAATATGATCATTGAACACTTGAAAAGTATGGTTTAATGTGTAAACGTGGCCATATTATTAATGGATGGAGAATTTATGAATGGAGATTAACTGTAGAGAATTCAAGGCTAATGGGGGTTGGGCAGGTCTATTTAGAACTTGATATAAATCATGACTCCCACTTAGGTCTCAGAATTCGACCAGCAGGCCTCCTGGAGAGACAATGTCTCAACTTTATATTCCCAAGTGCCTAGCCCTAGATCGGGTGCTGGAGAGGTGATGACAGTCATATGGCTATATTTACTGAGTACAGGGTAGTGGGAAGAGGGGAGGAGAGAGGAGGGGAGGGGAGGAGAGGAGAGGAAATTTTTAAAAGAAAGAGGCCCCAGGTGGAGTGGCCTGCGCCCAGGACAGCAAACCAAAATTCACTTGAAGTTTCAGCTCCTCCCAGGAATGTGACAAACCAGTCTGGATTTTCCGGATTGCCACTAGGGAGGTTATCCGCCGGGAAAAACCCCAGCCTTCTCCAAGGAAAGGTGCCCTTGCCTGAAACAATCTTTTCTTTTCTTCTGCTAGTAACTTTCTAATCCCGCCCAGGTTCCGCCTAGAAAAAGCTTTCATTTTGTGCGACTCCTGGAAGCTCCTTTCTATTTGCTAGACGGGGTACTGCCTGATTCACGAATCGTTTAATAAAGCCAATTGGATTTTC
>NW_011888813.1:10056090-10064910 GCF_000151845.1 Pteropus vampyrus
CCCGTTCTATCTAGGTGTGCCTTCCTAGTGTCTGGCTGCTGCAGCAGCTTCTGGGTACAGCTAAGAAAGAAGGGGCATCTCAAGCCCTGTCCCCACCCCCCAGCAGAGGGCCCTATTTCAGTTCTCTGCAGAGCTAAGGGTTCGACCCTTGTCAAAGGGTGACAGTGGGATTGAGTGGGTCACCTTTTGAGCCACAACTTCTGTCAGTGACCAGCCCTTTCCTTTGATGTTATTTATGATTCAGGTGATGCTGATTAGGCTGCAGCGTGACAGATACGGGGACAGCGGGTGGTGAAGGAGAAACACAGAGGAACGGGCACGGGTCTGACTGCAGAAAAGGAAGCCCTGGATTTGGTGTGAGAGCAGGGCTGCAGTGCCAGCTCCCCTTCCTCCCAGCCCAGCCCCTCCCCAGAGTCTCATCCCAGCCTCGGGCCAACCCCCGCCTCTGAATTCAGAACAACTGGGTTGTGGGCATAATGCTCTGTGTCTGGTAAACTCCCTGTTGAGTCAATTTTGTCTCTCCTCTGAGACCCACCTCCCCAGCTACTTGAACTTTCTGCAAAATGTCCTCCCTGCACATGGGACTGGACCTGCTATTTTGGAGTAGAACTCATTTTATGTTAAAAATAATGAAATTGCAAGGTGGTATGTGACTTACCTTCTTGGAGCAGAGCAGCTGAGCGGCGAGGGTCCCAGGGAGCCCAAGGAACGCAAAGCCTTTGACCTTACCATGAAAACAGTGTCACTGGTCATCACCAGTGCTCTGAATTGCCCAGTCTTAGCTCTTCCCTACACATCCACACTAGAACAGAAAGGGCCCCCCAGCTCCAAGATTGGGTATAGATATGCAAAGCTCCAGAGAAACCGCCCAGTTCCCCACCCAAGGGTAGATTGTATTAACATATCTAAAGAACTAAAGCCTCAAATAGGGTTTGGTGGGGGAGTGGGGGCGGGGGGAGTCAGAGTACCCGAGACTCCTACAAATTCCACAAAGGTAAAATCTCTTCTAAGACCCACTCAGCACTCTGGAAGCTTTAACCTTGGCCTAGAGGGGGCGGGGCGGGGGGTGGTGGTTGTCTCTGCAAGGATCAGAGATCAGATCGTATGTAGTTATACAGAGGACTGTGACTACTGATTTCTCCAGTGGCACATCCAAACCACCTGAATTCCCTTCCTGAGTTCTACATCCAAACCACCTGAATTCCCTTCCCGTCCCGCTTCCCAAGCTCACCAAACCACTTATGGGCAGTAATATTTCTCACTGTAAATTAATATATGGACTTATTGATTTGCCGCATCTGTCCCGTGAGATTAATTAGTAGGTGCACCCTTGGGAAACAGGCCTGCTCCTCTGGGCTGACGTCAATCCATGGAGGTGACATCGCACAAGGAGTTCTTCAACTCAACCAAGACTGCTATGGGCCACATAAAGACCCACTGGGACACTCCTAGCCTATGAGCAAGCTGAACGGCAGAGTCCTGCCCAGCAGACAGTAAGAGTTATCTTCGCTGAGTAAAAAACTGAATGAGAGACCAAATGGTCTGCTCTGGGAAGCAATGGATCCATTAGCAAGAATACACTCTACTTCTGGCTTCCAGGACACCTGTTTAAAAGATGACAGACTGGGCAGCAGGGCAGTTAACCACACGGGCTGTGTGTAGCCCTACTCAAGCTGTGAGGGTCTGGGCCAGTCATTAGACCTCTTGGTGCCTCGTTGTCCTCACCTGTAAAATGGGGATATAACACTACCTACCTCACGAGGCTGCTGGGACAATTAAATACATTGACATATGTACTTAGATGGATGCGTGGCACAGGGTAAATGCGATACAACTCTTTACTAGTATTATATAAAACACAGAGATTTATAATAGAACAAGAGTTAAGAGCCAATTAAAGCATTATTTGCTCATTATTTACATTAACTTTGCCTTAACCCGTCACGTTTTCTCCTAAGCAGAACGAGTAAAGCTTTCCTTGTTTTCTGTCTTTATACAGTAGTTTAAACCATGAAGACACCACTGAAATTCTTTCCTGGAATTAATTAGGATTTCCTGATATTTTCCACAACTCCTTGAAGACCTCTGAAAAACGTTTCTGTACTCAGTCCCAGATCTCACGCTACCTCTGTTGAAAGGATCAACCTTACTGTCTCTCAGAACAACGGAACTGAGATAGATTTGCCGGGCCCCAAGGACAAGCCCCTCGAATTCAGTCTGATTTCTTGGAAACTGCCCTTAAGGAATGTGCACCCTCCTAGGGGTGGGGGGACTCAAGGAGAGTTTTTAAGACATTTTCTCTTCAAATCTACCTGTTCCTCCGAGGGGACAGGTATCAGCATCTCTAGTAATGCTTCCCTGTGATGCACAGATGCACCTCCTTGCAGAGGAACCATACCACTCCTGGCCCTCTGCCGCCAATGAAAACTGCTCAGTGCTATGGATGACGACACAACCAGAGAACTCGCTGTACATATTTGTCGTAATCCTGACTGTTCTCGGGGTCCACATTCAGATGTGAGAAGTGAGGCTGGTTTGTAGACGCCGACTCTGGGCATGAGGGACCATTCTAGCAGTGGCGGGTGAGGTCCTCAGTCTCCCTTTAGACCGAGGGCCATGTCCACAGGATGACTGCTGTCTACGGCTGGTGAGGTACAGTCTATTGCTTGAACGTTCACAACTTCCCAATTTTACCCTAACTAGCCAGTCTTCTCAGCCACGGAGATAATTTACACATTAGCCTATACCCAACTGCAGGGCCCGCTCAGGATTCAAAATGAAGATTCTTTATGGTTAACTAGACTTTCCAACCTAACATCAGAAAAAGAGAGAAGGAAACCTTCTATACAAGGGGATCAGTAAACTATAACCTGTAAGCCAAATCCAGCCCACTGCCTGTTTTTGTAAATAAAGTTTTATTGGGACACAGCCACACCCATTCGTTTATGGATTGCCTGTGGCTGCTACAGGGGCAGAGGTAAGCAGTTGCAAAGAAACCTTCATAGCTTGCAAAGCCTAAACTATTTACTACCTGGCCCTTCAAAGGTAGTAAACTATTTACTACCTGGCCCTTCAAATGATAAGAGCCACCAGAATATTTACAGAAGTTCCTGATGGCCTATGATTCATGATTTAAAAGGAACAGTCTCCTAATAAGTCAGCACAAGGAAAATTGCGTTCGAGTGCTGTTTCTGCCAATGGCTCGGCTCTGTGAGGTCACACCAGTATTTTTACCTCTCTGCTTCCATTTCATTCATAAAATAGGATTAGTCATGGGTTGCAAATGCATGACAAATAATTAGCTAATACCCCAATATATGCATTTTGAACACAAGACTGGAAGAATTGGTTATTTGTTTTCTGTAGGTTAAGAGGTCCTCTCTTTGATACAGCAGGATTTTGTGGCTGGGACAGGAAGCACTCCGTTTTAGTCAGCCCCTGTGATATGCAATGCACTGAACTCCTCACAGCCCCACAGGACACTGGACTCCAGATGAAGATAGTGCGTGATAAGGAAATCCCAGGTCACCCTAGGCTGGGATAGTCAAAAAGTGTTTGTTTCTGTTTCTTTCTTTCTTTCTTTCTTTCTTTTTTTTTTTTTAAAGGAAATGAATAATACCTAAAAGAATGGGTAGGACTTCAGAAAAAGGAAAAAGGAAGGGAGAACATTCCACTTTGTTCTTAACTGCAGCGGGGCAGTAAAGCAAATGCTCAGAGTGAGAAAGGTCAAGGAGATGTTCAGAGAACCATCCATGGACTAGACCAGTTCATCTGAACAGAAGGGTCACTAGTGGGAATAACAGGGATGATGGCTGGAAAGGTAAAGCCCAAGCCAGATTAAGAAGGATCTGAATCCCAAGCCCATACGTGTAGATTTGATCCTAGTCAATGGGGAGCCATTGAATGTTCTAGGGAACTTTGGACATTACATCATGAAAGTGGCATTTTAGAAAGGTTAATCTGGTCATGGTATATAAGATGAATCAGAAGAAACTGAACTGTAGAGGAATGAGAATTGAAACAGGAAATAGTACCTATCATCGTGGAACACTCTTTTGATAGGTAAAAGAAACAATTCTTTATCCTCATTTTAACTTAAATTTTTCTATGTGTATCCCTGGTTATTTCCTATATGTCTTATAATCTTTTAATATCTGCTAAATAAGCAAAGCCGGAAATAAGCAAGGAAGTATTTCAAGAAAAAAAGTCAAGTCTTGGTGTAAGTTATTACTCTTTTGGGAGGTAGCGGTATATAAGGTGCAATAGTGGCCTTTGATTTGAAATCACAAGCAGGATAAAAGGTTATTATAGTGAGCATGAAGGTGGTTGCATGTTCTCTCTCTCAAACCCCAACTTCATCATTTATAACCTCCCAGAAACACAGCTAAGAGTAACTTTCTCTGCATTAGGTTTCATAAGAAATAAGCTTCTGCCCATTCTAAGCCTCCGCATCCCTTAGGTTCGCAATGACCTGCCACTTGATGGATCACTCCATTCCACACACATCCCCCTGGCTTTAGACATTCGTTTTTACAGTTATAGTAGAGCTTGCCTCTTAGAATGGGAGGCAGTAGAAAGTAGAGGTTAAAAATGTTGCTTAGATTAGACGGACTGGAGTTTGAACCCCAGCATTCTCTACCCGGGTGACCTGCTCAGATTACCTGCCTTCTCTGAGCTCAAGGTCCCCACCTGGAAAATAGAGTTGATGATTTATCTGACATTGTTCATATCAGCAGAACTACTTCAGGGGATATCATATGCCTGAACTAGGAAAATGTCCACGAAATATCTGTCACGCTGTGCCTAGCACCTGGGTAAGTCTTAATGGATGGAGATGCTGTCATTTGTTTTCTTGAGTGCCGTAACATTGGGTTGAGTTAGTCCAAGTTTGGCATTTTGTTTTGTTTTGCTTTTGTTTTTGCTAAGCGAGGCACTCCTTTAATTTAATTATCATATGCCTAACATAGAAACTCCTTTCCCCACTTGTACACATCACCAGATAGATTCCCAGAGGACCAGAGCCCTGGTCATAGAAAATGCCCAGGGCTTGGGGCTTCAGCAGCCAGGCTGCTATCCGGTCTCTCGGGGCAGCCCGTGGCCTGCCGACCCTGCAGCAAAATCCCCAGTGTCCTCGGAGGGGACAAGAGCTAGAGATCTCAAACCCCAAGCTGGAGGCCTCGGAGGCCTCTTCCCCCTGCCCCTTTTCAAGGAGATTCAGGATGTTTCTGACTCACTCAAGATCTCACCACCGGTTTAAGGAAGAGTTGGGTCTAGAACCCAAAATTGGTCACTTCTTTTTCTCTCTTTCCTCAAAGTCACATTTTAAAAAATTATAAAATTTATAATGGTCACTATGGAAAATTTGGAAAAGTAAAATGGGGGAAAAAGCATGTATATATCCCCACTGCCCTACATCTACATCTCTGTTAATAATTCAGCCTGTCTTCCCAGGTTTTTCTACTTTCATAATGAAAATGCGCTCACACTGTAAATATACTTTGTACCTTGCTTTTTCCCACTTCACAATGTATAAAATACGTTTCTATAGCAAATTTTGAGCTTCAGAGGGCTGAGACCATGTCAGCCTTGATATCACACCTACTGTGTGTCTGACACGTAGCAGACACTCAATAAATGGTTGAGGAATGAGTGAATGTCTGCGTGACATTATGTGATATGACCAATGACTCAGCCACCCTCCTTCTGTTGGATATTTACGTGTTCTCAGCATTCTGCTAATAGGAACGATGTAAGAGGAAAGGCCTTATTCCTATATCTTGAACGCAGCTCTATGTCCTTATAACGAATTCCTAAAAGCGTAATCATGGGTCAGAGTACTCACATCGTAAGGCCTTGAATTCCTGCTGCCACACTGATCTCCAGAAAGGAAATCCTAATTTACATCCTCCACCGGTGACACGGGAGAGTGAAAGCAGAGCACTTTCTCCATAGAGTAAGTATGTGTCAAGGGGAAATGGTAGAATCCCTCAGTAGGTGCTGTAAAGAGGTGCATTTGGTATCTAGCAACCCCACACAACACAGAGTATCATTCTAAACCTTCGCCAGCCTCCATCTGACATCCTCTCTATTGAAAACTATCATGTGGTACCTCAGATCACTACAAGGAGAGTTATCAACTGCCTATTATCCACATAAATATGTGCTACACTCAGAAACATACCCACACTCACAGGAGCCGGGTAGGCTTCCTGAGACGTAGAACAAAAAAAGCCAATCTTTCCACATAAACGGTGACTGACACCAAATCTGTGTCTCTGGCACCAAGTCTGTTCCGCTTAAACTTGTCTATAAACATCTCAGTTCAAAGAAAATGTCCACGGTGGTTTCTAAATGTCTTTTTGCCTATACTCATGAGCTAAAGACATGCTGCGAACCTCAAAACACACTTTTAATATTTGTTTCTTAGAAATAGTTCTGTTCTTTCTAATATAAAATCAGCAAAATAAATTCTAGATGAATATATCTAACAGAGTGTTTTAATTGACTTTCCCCTTGTAGGTCAAGGAGGTCACTCTGTGAAAACGAAAACGGAGCTGATCCCGAAAGCCCCAAGCCCTCATTCCCCGTGGCCTGGGGTCACTCGGAAGCCAAAAGAAGCATCTCAGCAAGGACGAGGCTCCGGCATCCATGTGAGCTCCCCTCCTGCACCCCACCACAGAGTATACCAGGAAAGACACTCGCTCCTGATACCATATGATAATGAGTTTGGTTCTCATGTACCCCCTCCCCTGCCCCAGCCCCTCTCCCATCTCTCTTCCCACAGTTCTGGGTTGACTGCTCAGGGAAACCACTAGCTTCTCTCCACGGTCTTTTTAGAGAGAACAAAAGACGAAAAATTATTTGTATTCTCTACACAAGAAACCCCGGATTCAAATCCCACCTCCCTCCCAGAATTACTGTGCTAACATAACCTTTTGCGTCTTCATTTCCCCATCGTCAAAATGGAGTGACTCCTGCATCTCTCTCGTGCGTTTTATAAGAACTTTGCAAAGAACGGCAGCATAAAAATCTTTCATGTGTTCTGACAGGCAAAACATCTCCTTAAATTCAATGTATTCCTCTGTTGTGACTTCTGCTTTCCTAACAAGTGAACGCCTCTCTTCAACTCACATCATCCCCATATCTTAGTTTCTGATGGCAATGCCATCAAGATATCTCCTTACCTTTCGAAGCATCTGTGAGGTTTTAAAAATCTATATGCTTCTTCACAATTGGCTACTTTTCAGCTTATATCATTTTGCTAAACACACACACACACACACACACACACACAGACTCACACAATACAGAAGTCCAACTTGTTTTTTCTTTGACTCAAAATAAACCACAAGACTTCAGTACTCCACAGATAAAAATCTCAAAGCCCATGTTCACGTTTATCCACAAAAGAAATTTAATAGTTCAACATGTCACACAGCAAGTCAATCAGAGGACTGAGAAATAAACACGGACGTTCTAAAGTCCATGTTTCCAGTTTTCTTGTGATATGAACAAGACCAAATTTATTTGAAAAGAAAATGCCAAGGTGACATTTGGAATTACCACATTTGTGGAGGCAGGAGGCCAACTTATAGGATATTTTGTATTCTCTTTGGGAGCAGTGGCATTGCCAGATCCACAACCCCATAGGTGTACAATTCAGCCAACTCACCATGGGGGTCTGACAGCCTTGCTCATGGACTTCTGCCTCCTTCAGCAACTGAAAGAGAATTCGCCATCAGGCAGCCTCCTGGGAGATACGGGCTCGTGGGGAGAGCCAGAAAGCTGGCCTCTAAAGAAAGCACTTGGCGAAAAAAGATTTCTTGAGTTAAGGGGAACATACCATGGGGGTCAGGCGTGGAAGTGGGTGGTCCAGCAAGAGGACATGGTGGAAGACCAACATGAGGGCATTCCTGTCACTAGAGGCACACTGGCCACGTCCCCTTGTCGCTAAGCCACTTACAGTACTTACTGCACTGAGAGCAGGATCTGCTTGTTGTATGGGACAGAGCCAACGGCCCCTGTCCACTCCATTTTCTACCCTTTAGGGGGGATTTTTCTGGACCCAGGCTGGGCAGAGGAGACAACCAGATATCTTGCAGCTCCTGACACTCCCGTTTTTGTATTACTGAACCAGGGGGTGGCAGAAAAGGGACCCCTGTGCCAAGACAGCGGCCTGCGACCATTCCCAGCCATGGGAGCTCCCTGACAGACCCAGCTCTAGCCATTTCATGAGATCTTCGCATTCTCCCACCCTCCACAGAAATGCTTCTAGACCAGGACTTAATGAAATGTTCCTCGTGATGCATTATTTTACTGAACTCCTAACATCCCTGCTTCATGGAGGGGCCGGCCAGGCCGAGAGCATTATAAGACAGCAGTCCCCAGCCTTTTTGGATCAGGGACCAGTGCTCCTACAAGAATCTAATGCCGGATGATCTGGGGTGGAGCTGAGGCGGTGATGCTAGCACTGGGGAGCGGCTGCAAATACAGATGAAGCTTCGCTCTCTCACCCTGCTCACCTCCTGCTGTGTGGTCTGGTTTCTGGTTCTTAACAGGCCACAGACCAGTACTGGTCCGAGGCCGAGGGTTGGGGATCTCTGTTACAAGTAATTATTCCTGTCATATCTGCCCACTGAAGTGCAGGTCCTCAAAGGTCTCCTGTGACCCCAGCTGCCATTTACCCCTTCTCCCAGGAGCTTCAGAGCCCACGCTCCCAGGGAAAGGGGTCCCTCCTCTCCTCTTCTTTCCTCCAGGTCTTAGCACCCTTTGTTAAAACTTCAGCAACTCCCTGGAGCCCAACCCAGCCCAGCGTAAGTC
>NW_011888813.1:10065730-10077364 GCF_000151845.1 Pteropus vampyrus
CGTGTCACCATGCAGATGTCAGCCTGAGCACAGGCCAAGATGTACGGGGTGCTGCCATGTCTCTGTGTTCATTCTGGAAAACTGCTGTAGCTTGAGGGTGACAGGCACACAAGTTAAATCTTCATCACCCCTGCCTGCCTGTCTTAACACTTCAGAGTCAGTTTTTTATCCTTCAGTGTATCCACTCACTACCCTTTTGAAAAATTTGTAGGCTTGTGTGTTTGTATCATACAGTTTAAATTAAAAGAGCTTTTAAAAGACACAAAGTATATTTTTGGAAGTCGTCACTCAAGCATGGGTGGCTGGGGACTAGAGTTTCCAGAATCATTTGGACTCCAGAGGAGGACATTATTACCCTGCCCCCTGCCCTGTGTAAATAGCTCAGCTCGCTGAGTCATCATTTTATTGGCGTGACTTCAGAGCATAAGAAAGAGCCATGCAGGAAGCCCATTCCTCACCCCATCCCTACTGCCCAGTGTCTAAAATCCAGGACATTACATTCACAGCAGTGTATAAATGACTGATACCAGGGTCAGTCCCTAAAACAAGTTGGAGAGAAAGCAGGGATCCGTGCACCCCTAGGAGGTGTAAAGGTGCGCTGTCAAGGTGTGTCCTAAGAGGCAGGGAGAGAGAAAGGCAGAAAGCACAGGCAGTGGTACCCAGAACGAGGAGGACACCGCACGATTTTCCTGAGGAGATGGCCCTACCTCTTCTGAGTTTGGTTTCAAAAAGAGCATCCCATAATGACCTTCCAGTGAAGGATAACTTATCCACCCTTGGCGAAACTGGTGCCTGAGTGGAGCCGTGGAAAGGCTTTCCGGCCAAGCCCATCTCCGTCTTCCCGGTATTGCTGGGGGAAGGTGGCACTGAGCACAGCTGAGACCGTCAGCACCATCACGGAGCGGCACTAACGCGGACACAGGAGGTGCCAGCTCATTGTCCCAGCCAGGTGTCCAGGCCGGCAAGGCCATCTGGGTTAGGAAATGTGCTCTCTAAAGCCTGCTGGGGGAAGTCGTTTTAATGGGGAGCTTAGCTTAAAAATCAGCCTGCTTCAAGAAGTTTCCTCGGCTCTGGTCCCTATTAAAATGCAGGGCCTTGGAAATTGGCCATTTTCCTTTATGGAGCTCCGAGAAGACCAGTGTGTCCACATTCAACAGCCTGTGGCCAGGGGCCAGTAAACAAGTCAGCTCCAACATGAAACACTGGCAAAAAAAATGCTGGAAAGGGACTAGACTTTAGTTTCAGGTTTCTAAAAATCTGAAACAAAAACCTTTTAAGAAACACCTACCTAAAAATGTAACCACCATACCTTTAAACTCTTTGTACCCTGACGGAAGAGACTGACATTTAAAAATAAACTTAAATTGTACCAAATGATCATGTTGTCTCTTTAAAAATTTAACTCCAAGAATTAAACGATCAGTAAAAACCTGCTGTGGGTGAAGATATAAAGAAATAGGCACTCTCCTGGTTGATGAGAGTGTCGGTGGGTCTTATCATATTTAGAGGGATATTTAGCAATTTCTATTAAATTTAAAATGCATATCAGCTTTGACCCAGCAATTCTCCTTGTAGGCATTCATCATCCAGAAATACACAATTGTGCAAAAACATACATGTACGAGGATTATTTCTGCATCGTTTATAATAGCGGAAAAGTAGAAAGAACGCCGTGTCCATCAAAAAAGGATCAGTTAGCTAAATCCTGGTTCATTCACGTAATGAAAATAGGCAGCTTGTAAAGGAAAAAGGTAGATTGAAGTGCTGGAGGAAAAAGACACTCAGAGAGAAAAGCATGTTGTAGAACCACAAAAAATAGCAAGTCTGTTTTTTGTAAAATAGTATTAGATATGTTAATATATGTACAGAAAACCTTTGATGGGTGGATCATTAGGGACTTTAAACTTTCCATGATAAGCACTTCTAAATTGGTCAGGATTTTCATGTTTTTATTTTTTAACATTAAACAGTAACTTGTAATCAGAAAGGGAAAAAATGAATTCCTCTAGCTTCACATTGTTTAATTATCTACAACCTCGTCTTTGCTCCTTATCATAGCCCCGCAGCGGGAGTGAGGACTGTGCTTCATGCACATTCTAGAGAATAGTGGCTCTGGGCTATGTATTTAGTTCCAGCAACTCCGTTTGATAAATGGCTCCCAATTCCAGCTTTTCTAATACCTTTACACTAAATACCTTTCATACTTGAGAAGTAGCCAGCGTGATGGACAGGATGCGGGGCTCTGACTCGAGAGTGTCAGCTTGGGCAGCTTTCCTTCCCACGTTGCAGTTTTCTCATCAGTAAGATTAAGGGCTTAAAGGAATCGTTTCTGATATTCTCTCACATGAAGACCTTGACCCCTCCCTGACCACACTCCCCGTGGAAGGGGTACTCATAGGGGTTGGTTGAAACACCAGAGGGCAGAGACAGGGCCTGAAATCAGGAAACTGTGAGACAAAGGACAATTGAGAGAAAGTTTCACTGCATCATCCGGAGTTGGTGTAGAGTCAGCAGAGGGAAGAAAGTACAACGGTTTCGATGCAGGGAAAAGACACACACTTCTGAGGCTCTCTACTGGAGAGCTGAATGTTCGGAAATATCTAGAGCTGGTTGGGGTGGTCACAACAGCAGGGAGAAAGAAGGCAGATGCTACCAGCATTTCGTGGGTAGAGGCAGAGATGCTAAACTTGCCACGAGCTTGGGGACAGTCCATACCAGTTTATCCACACAGCCCAGGGAGTAACACTAAGGGGTCCTGGCGAGAAGAGCAGCCATTGGCTTCCTTACCTGACAAATGGCTAAGGCGGGGCTGGGTGCTGGGTGCTAGGAGGGTGGGTGGCGAAGGAAAGCAAGGGAGCAAGACTGCCTGGATGTCCGCCTGACGGCCCACCTGCTGCGGCCCGTTCCCAAGCCAGCTCTTTTTTTTTTTTTTTAGGCGAGGCAACCCTTGGTTGACCTCACAGATTACAAGGACCTTGTCAGCTTACAATTCCTTATTTTTAAATTATTTACTCCTACAGCACACGGTCTTCCTAAGTGGTCTCCCATCCAAGTACTAACCAGGCCCGACCCTGCTTAGCTTCCGACATCAGACGGGGTCAGGCTTGTTCAGGGCGGCATGGCCATAGCAGCTCGTCTTTCAAACTTCAAACTGCCTAGCCCAAAATGCTCATTCCGGATCCACCACGATAATCGCGCTTTCCCTGTAATTAAACCTCTTTAAAGGACCCACATCTCTAAAGTGACATGTCTGATTAAATCCTGACCACGAAAGAGGCTTCGGACTCTGCAGACTCAAGGCCTTCATATTACATCCTGGACCCTGTTCAACTATTTGTCTAGTTTAAGTGGGGGTCCCAGGCCCTGGCAGGCCACCGCTGCCTGGTACAAACTCTAGAAAACAGAGACCTGTGGATTATATTCCCCATGGCATCCCCAGCACCCAAAACAATGGCTAGCACATAGTAGGTGTCAGTAAATATTTTTATGAATGAATGATGTAGTGGAAAGGGCACAGGCTGAAGAGGCAGTCAGAGTGAGGTTAACTGTTTATAAGTGGCCCTGGGCAAGTCACTGAACCTTTTTGAGCCTTTGGTCCTTCCATTGTGATTCCTGAAGCAGAATCCAGGGCTTTAGGGAAGACTGGAAAATCCAGCTTGGGCCCTCTCATTCACAATAGGTTCTCAGAAAATGGGAACCAATATTGTATCACATTACTAATAACTCCAACTCACACCACAGCCCGAGCATCTCCTGGAATCACTACTATCACATAAAAGTGACACAATTCAGTTCAAGTGGCCCTCGGGAGCTACTAGTTAATAACCAACACGGCAACAGCCTCTTCTTTAAACACAGCGTTTTCCCGGTGTCCTTCAAAGTGGCTTTGCTCAGCACCTTATCAGGGGGTCCACTGCTTCCGGAGACGTTCGCAAAGCACCCGAAAAGGTGTGTGTGACAGAAGGCCATGCAGACCGGTCAAAGAGAACTAGCAGGTCTGTGGACAGTTCTGGTTCAGCCCAGGCCCAAACTGTTGAGGTTTGATTCTGACTTGGCCTCCTGCTGCCTGAACCTGTTCACTAAGCAAAATCTAACGTGGTTAAGTGTGGAATCTGGAGCCAAACACCCGGGGTTGAATCCTGGCTCCACCTATCTTAACGTATCGCCTTCGGCGAGTTACTCAACCACTTGAAACCTCAGTGCTCTTATTCAGAAAATGGGGAGCAAAACTAGGGCCTGCCCAGAGAAACAGGGGAAAAGCAGAAGATTTTCTTGCTTTTGGCTTTGTGGAAAATCATCGAAATCAATCAGCCCGTTGGCAGAAAACCTCCTAGAAAAAAAAAAAAATCCTTTCCATGCAAACTATCCTTTCCAAGTTTTCACATTTTTATTAATTCTACAATCGTCTTGAATCCTCTCTGAGTTCTGGAGGAAAGAATTTGCTGGTGATGCAATAGATGCCTCTACAGGAAGATAAGCGAAGTGCTTGACACATAGTGAGTCTTCAATAAATATCTGTCGAATAACTAACTAGATGTCTCATACGTTGAAAGACTCTGACAGTCCGTCACACCTGTTGGACCCAAAAAACTAAGTACAAACTAAGGTGAGTGAGATCTTGGCATTTTTGAAACCGAGGCCTGGAATCTACATTAACAGAAATCTCTGTTCTGGCTACCTTTTTTTTTTTTCCCCCCCAATTGGGACACTCCCCAGCTGAAGAGTCTGGGCATATAACTATGGACGGGTCACCCAGAGAAGGTCTGAACTATTTATCCAGCTAGCAAATATATAGTGATGTCTCTAAGGATTAAGAATATGTGCCATAAAAATGAACAAGTCCACATGAGCTCCATGAGGACTGGCCCTCATCTGTCATGCTCACTGCCGGATCTTCAGGGCCTACTGTGCCCAGCATACAGTAAGTACTCAATAAATGTACATTGAATGAAAGATTATATAAACAAATAAATAAATGAAGACTTGGAGGGAAGAGAGAAGAGGAGGAGACAGTTGTGGCAGAGTCTAGACCTGAGCTGAAGTTTTCTGAAACCCCACTCAGAGGCCTTCGCTGCTTCTCCAAACGGCTTCTAGAAGGGGTGGGAGACAGCAAATACAGAGAAGCCTGGGCAAGGGAGATTTGGGAGAAATAAGAAGTAGAGGCAGGTGAGTTCACAGGGGGACGTGAAGGTCAGTCGGGACATCTGTCTGGTGCGCACGAGCATCACTCAATGTCAGGGAGACGAGGTGATTTGGAGGAAGAGGTGAGTGGCATGGTGAAACATCAGATAAGAGAGGATTATGGCTCCTACTGCTTCTCTCGCCCAGGCTCTCCAAGGTTTTTCCCCTTTAAGAAATATGCATCATGTTCTATGTGTCTGGCCATCTGCGGCTCTTCCCTTTGCCTGGACCTGGGCTGGCTTTCTGGGCCTTGCAGGCTTAGCTGTCCCTGGCCCTATATTAGAAATGCATAGATATATTTTTGGAGACAGCCACTTGGGCTCTCAGCTCAGGGACTGCCTTTCCTTTTGGGATAAGAGCATTGTTCTCCCCCAAAACTCAGCATGCGGGTCAACCGTGCACACCAACTGCTTCTTTGACGCCCTTTTAACAAGTGTTTTCCCATGTACTTCTCAGAAAATTACCCTATTCCTTCTGTACTCAGCAGGGAGACACAACGTAACGGAGAGCTTGGCTGTTGTGCTTGTGAATAATCTGAGTTTCAAGTGCAGCCCTGGCATGCCTGAAACAAATAATTACTAAAAAGTTATCCAGCCACCCTCAGCCCACCCCCCACCCTGCCGCCCAAGCTGCCAGCTGCTTTGTCTTGAGTGTGGAGACCTCTTGGCTGGCTCTGTGTGAGCCTCAGCGAACAGAGCCATCGAAACCCACCCCAGGTCCCAGTCAACAAGTACAGCAAAAACTTTGGCTGATCTGGCCCCGGAGAAGATAAAGCCTTAAATAGAGATTAGCCACGCTCGTTCCAGCCTGCTCATGGCCAAGAGTCAAAGTCTATATTTGCCGAGCGCAAAAGGACAAAAAGGAACAAATTTCCTTTGCAAGCTCTCACCACAGACCAGAAAGAGCAATTCTCTCCTGCTTACCTTGCCTCTCTCCTCTCGTGAGAAGGCTAAGCCAGTGTGTGCTGGCCTGGTGGGAATCTCAACATTTTGGTCCCTGAATCGCAAACGATTAGTGGGCTCTTTGAAAAGGGGGGTTCAGCCAAGAGTTGTGCTAGATGTGTCCCTTAAAAAGCCATAGGGCCATTTTAAAAGAACTTATGGCAGCTTAAAGTGACAGACACTGTTGTACTTTAGATCGGTAAAGGCTTGGGGACCTTAGAAAGGGAAGTCCTGAAAGGTCACACTATTCCTTGACAATCGCTGAGGAGCTTGGTCAAAAAAAGTGCCCTTTTAATCAGAGTGAATTAAAATCTGCACCCAAACAATGACAGCATATTTGTTTGGGGAGAAACTGTAGGATTATCTGGTCCATAGCCATTACTTTACAGATGGGGGAAACCCAGTGCGGTGAGGTTAAATGACTTGATCTAGAACTTGCAGCTCTTCCTTATGCCCCTGGCATCTGCTACACACACTCTATTGCCTCGCAGCCCTGTGTAGGCAGCAGCAGAGAGCGAGAGCTTTTGCTAATGGAAGTTACTTCCATTGGAGCACCTCCCAAGGCCAAGAAGAAGGCTCCACCCCAGAGGGCTGTGGGGAGAGCAGAAGCACACCCGTCCTCACTCACTGCCGGTCCCGTCTACGCAAGCGCCGACTGGATTGAGAAGGCGGGTCCATCACGTGCATCCTGAAACCCCGAATCCTTTGCTAGGAAGGTCATTGCCTGTACAGTGTCCAAGTTCTCACTCAGGGCTGCATTCCATGATCTGTGACCAAGGCCGGACAAACAGCTCACAGGAGACTGTGCGATGGGCAAGTGAGGTGCATGACCGCATGAGCAGGAGGGGAAGACACTGTGAGCTCTGCCGGAGCTGCTCAGAGCGCTGGGGTGGGCCTGCAGCCCCGCCCGGGCTGGCGTTCTCCCAGGAGCCCAGGGCACACTTCCCTGGGGTCCATCATGCACATTCTTTCTTTCTTTTCTCTAGAAAGTCAAGCTACCTCTCCATGGGGCGATAGGGCAATGGAGGGGGGCTCCTTTTTCTTGCATGTTGTTCCAAAAGACAGGGACATCTAGTTACACTGAGCATTCCGGTAGAGCCATGCAGGCTGTGTCTAACAGGCTGCCACCTGCAAAAGACACATTCAAAAGGTCACAGCCAAGTACTAAATGCTTCGATTAACGTGAACAGTCCTTTTCTGGTGGATGGGTGCTTTTTTCATCTGTGCGGATCCAGCAGTCAATAGGTGTCTCGCTCCCTCTTCAGAAAACTTGAAGGAAACATCTAAACAGCATCCAACACCTAGTTTCCTCTTGTACGACAAATGTCAATGATATGCAAACACAGGCGCTTCGTCGAGAAACACTGGTTTGTTGGAATGGATGGTGAAGGGGCTTCTCGTGGTTCTGTACTCTGCCTGGGAGGAGAGAACTTACTAGGCTGCACCCAGGGGTCTCTCCTGGGTCAGGTCTGCACATAGTAGACATTGCCTTTATCGCTCAAAAGGATGGATCGGAGAGAAAATAAATTAAGTAGTGTTATCGGTCGATCACAATCATGTTCTGAGTTCCTACCTCGGAGAGGCACTGAAGAATCTGCAAAGAGGCATCAAGCCCTAAACTTTTAACCTGGCTCTCTGGGCCCCACATACCCTAAACCCACCAACCTATCCCGGCCGACTTCATCTCCTTCTCTCTTTTGGCATTTCTGGGATGGGCCAGCCTTTCTCACATCCAGACCTTCTCACCAAGCTGACAGCGCCTCCTGCGGACAGCTTTCCTTGACCAATCACTGGGGCCCTTGTGTCTGCCTTGTGTCTCTAGTATCCAACACCAACTGATACATAGTCGGTGTTCGATGATGAAGATTTACTGAATAAATAAATCAAACATTCCTGAAACAACCAGCAAATAAGTTTAAAGGAGAAGAGATGAAGAAATGTACACATTTAAAAAATGTATCAAACACACACACACACAAACACAGACACAAGTCCTCTAAACGCCACGAATACATATAAAAACTGGTGAATTCTTCTAAATAAGATCTGTAGTTACATAAGGTGTTATCATGGGGGAAGCTAGAGGAAAGATGCGCGGAGTAGTTTTACACTTTTTTTTTTTTTTGCAACTTCTGACTCTATGATTATTTCAAAATAAGAAGTTGCAAAAAATATGTCAAAAAAAAAGGCAAAAATGTTCCAGGTACCAGAGGAGCAGCTGAGGCGAGGACTTTTCAGCCTCTTCCCTGCAGGCCACACCGAGGTGACCGCCCTGCCACACGCCCAGGGTAGGAAGGGTTCTCACCCTTTCCTTCCTACCCCCTTCTCTTTGTCACCTCTCAGCTGAAATGCTCCCCCCTCGGAGATGTCTTCCTGGACCAGCAGCACCACAGGCTCTTCCTCACACTGCTTATTTACTTGAAGATTCATACACTTCAGCGCACGAATCCTCATCCAAAATCTCTTGTCTGTTTGCTGTCTTGTCTTCTCCCACCAGAATGCAGATGCTACAAGAACGGGGACCTCGGCTGCACGTACCACTGTCTCCCCGGTACCGGGGCATACCCTCACTCATAACTCTTAAGGAATATTTTCTGAATGAACAATGAATATGTTCATGAATTAACGAAGAAAGTGTATCAGAAGCTGAGGCTGAGAGTGATGCTATTAGCCTTAAAGCCTTTCTAATTAAAAAAATAAAATAAAATAAACCAAGTCCTTTACAAAATACAGCACTTGAACCGTGATTCATAGAAAATTACTTGAAAACATACAACGCGATGCCTGGAGTAGGTGCCATAAGGAAGCAGATGCCGCTGGAGCTGGGACCATCGGAAAACGTGTCCAGTAGGCAACTCTCTAGAAAGAAGGATCGGATTTAAAGAGAGGTCAGAGTAGGGAAGGAGAGAAAAGGGTGTTTCAGACCTTGGGAACCAGCATGAAAGAAAACCTTAGAGGCATCCAGGCCCGCACCTGTCTCCCAGGAAGCTGGTGACCTATCATGAGCACTGCCGGGGCTGCAGCAGTGAAGGAGAGAGACAGGCTCTGCCCACATGAGCTTCCACTCTCGATAATCAGCTTTCTGTCTAGTAAAATAAGATTTGTAAACACTGGCTTTTTCATTAATGAACGTTTCCTGATTATACAGCAGGGAGCTTAGAGACGGCGCCTCTAGACTTCGGAGTTCTCGCTGGCTGGAAGGAAAGCCAGAAGGCTATTTAAAATTGATCAGGGAGAAGCAGGAGTCCCTGCCCCTTTGGGGCACACTCCTCCACTGTGAGGAGCGTCACTTTTGTGAGGTCTCTTGATCATGCGGGCAGAAGTCAAGTTCTTCTTCTTCCTCTTCAAGGGAACCCTTGATATTGGCAAAATCATTCAAGGTCAAATGTATCAGACTGGGATGTTAAGGAATCTAGCTACCATCTCACAAGCCATCTCACAAGCCACCACTGCTCCAGGGCCATAAGAAGCTGGGCTCCCTTGATGGTTTGGCTGTGGACCAATGCAGGGGTGGAGGCTCCCAGCCCACTGTCCTGTAGTGCAGATGAAACAGAACCCAGTGTTCTCCAGATTCCATCAGCTGAGTGGACATGGGGGCACCAAAGAATAAGGAAGTATCATGTTTGGGAGGGACTGTATCCCAGGCCTGCCCCCTTTCCCAGACTTTTGGAGTCCCTCTGCTAACCTGGGGTTACGGGTAGTCCAGGTGTCTATTCCCCCTGCACATAGCCTTCCTCGGAATCATCTCCAAGAGGTCCCATCCTCCCAGCTCACTTAAAAGCAACCCTCGTGCCATACACCCACAGCCATAGTGTCTAGCTACCTTTCCAGCAACACCTGGGAAACTTAGGAGTGATTCCTTCTTCTCAGAAATCTTTGCTGAGAAAGTTTCCTTCACAGTTTATAAAGCGGGATCCAACTTCTTGCTTAATCCCTCAGCAATATCTGACATGAAGTTTTCAAGATGGCCACGCAAAGTGTGTTTTACACCACCGGCCATATGCAAAAGGGGAGCCCTGGAACTCACAGATCTAAGTGTTGCAAAGACTGTGAAGAGTGATCTCACATCTTCAACCTGAGCTGTTCATCAATTCAGATACTAAGAGGTCATTTCTATTCTCTCCAGTAGGTGAGGACTGGCTAGTACCCCTGACTTAGGTGGAAGATACTCTCGCAAATCTCCATTTAAATCTCAACTCTAGAGCTGTCTCGAGGTGAGAGGCTTAGGACATCATTCTGGATTGTACTATACAATTCATTTGAAATGCTTACTCTAGTTTTTAGGTTTTCATGAACAGTGTTCTTTTCCCAGGCTGACTATTCAGGTAGAATATTGGGGTAGTCCCCATCTCATTAGCTTTATTCATTTTTATAAATTATGCATACACACACACAAAAGGGTTTCTCCCAGCTGTCTCAAAATGAGTCACAGTGTGAACACGGCCGAGCACACAGGCAGGAAGAAGTCAGCAAGCAAACGCAGGGCCTGTTTCTCCAGAAACCCCCCTGATGCTCCGGCCTCCGGTGGCTTCCCGGTGCCTCTGGTCCATCACTTCCATTTATTTTTCCTCCTTTTCATTTCTTTTCCCTTTGTGTCTGCCCCGTCCTGAATCGCAACTCAGTCCACTGAGGCATGCAGGTTACTCCGCTTAAAGCAAACTAAGGGGAGAGTAACCCACACATTCAGCACCCCACCAACCCTGGGGCAGCCATCTTGCTACCAAATACAACTCCACTAAACTAAAAAAAAAAACTCCACCAATTTCTCCTCATTTTCATCTCTCTTCCAACTGACAGCAAGCATAAGGAACATGTTTTTTGTGCCACTTGCTTTCCGGTGCCTCTCGACTGCTCAGACAACTATTTCGCCCACGAGCTTGAACCCCACGCATGCTGGACACGTTCTTGGAGTCTTAATTAAGGGCTGGTTCTAGGCACATGGGTCAACAAGAAGAACCGAGACCTCGCCCGCTAGGACCCCACAGCCTACCGAAGGGCACAACCTGTGACAGAAGTTACGGTACAGTGTGGTAAGTGCTGTGATGTAGATATGAACAGACTGTGACGAGGGTGTGCCTCCTAAGTAACGCACTTTTTAGACACGTGGCCTTCCTAAGTAACGCACACCCTTCCACATGAGGCAGCAAACTCCAGGGGGCAGGAGGCAGCTCACCGAGAACCTTGACTACTCTCTGAGTTTTCCCCTGGTCTTGGGGGTTTTCTCAGTTCAATTACTGTTCAGTCACCAGGCCGAGCCCAAGACGTACAGCATGATAGGGGCACACTGCTTTCATGACTGAAAAGCTAAGGCAGAAACAAGGGGGCGCATCTGAATTTCCACGTATAAAATAGAAAGAAAAAGGGTAAATACAATGCTTGCACCTAAAGAGATTATCACAGCACTTGGCACAAAATACGAGTTAGCTCTTGTTGTTGGTACACCGATGCTGGCGGCGGTAATAATCAGGAACGCAGGAGGACCCAGACCCAGGATCCTGGAGTCCCCAGAGTT
>NW_011888813.1:10077999-10088126 GCF_000151845.1 Pteropus vampyrus
GTATGAGCCATCCGGTCTGTAGTATTTTGCCATAGCTGCCCAAACAGATTAAGGTAGAAGGCAATGGACAAAGTTCTGAAAACACAACGCTTGCTTTGTACTCCTGCTGCCATGATACTTTCTAATTATATTTTGATCTTGAGCAGGCTATTTTATCTCACCGTGCCTTAGCTTTTTCATCTGTAAATATGGGACTGAGTTAATACATGTAAGCTTCTTAGATTGTAGATGGCATACAAAAGTACATATTATTATTACTTATTTCCACTATATCTTTGTACCCATTCCACATCATTCTATTGAAATGTTGCCCAGTGTGCCAAAGACATAGATACTTGTATGCCAAGGGCATACACTTACCCAATTCCCTGGTGATGGGTATTGAGGTTATATCCAGTTTTCTGCTATGGCTATTATAAACAACATCAAGATACTGTCATTCGCCAGGTTCTGACACTTTGGTGGACAGACCCATAGGCTACGTTCCTAAGGGTGGACTTGCTGGGTCGGCGCATATAACTTTGGTAGACATCGCCAAATGCCCTCCCAAGAAACTCCGCCAGTGTACCTGCCATGAAAACTGAGCCTCTCTCCAGAAATGAACATTCTTAAATTTTTTTAATATTTGCCAGTCAGACAAGTGACTAATGTTGTTTTGGTTTGAGCCTCTTTAAATTACGAGTGAGGCTGCGAACTGTTTAATTTACAGATGAGAAAAATAGAGACCCAAAAGTCCCCTAACTGGCTTTAGGTCTAACCCTGCGCTAGTTATAGAGATGAGCATGGGCCACCTGTCGTGTCAGGACCACCCGCGGGTGCAGTGACCCCCGGCCCCAGGAGGGGAGTCTGACCACCGGGAGCCAATCTTCTCCTTCTTCCCCGAGCAGGGAACACCCAGGCTGAGTAGGCAGGTGGGGCTCTCTGCTGCCTGGGTTAGGGTGATTGTCTCCGTCTGCACCAGCAATCCCGAGGCATGTGATCCCCCCCTGCCACCTGGAAGGAGTCACAGCCTCATCCTGGCCCAGGAAGCAGGGTTGCCGGGTTTCTCTGACTGGAAGGTGGCTGACGGCAGCCAAAAGACAGAGGAAGCCTCACCTCCAAGCTGCCTGAGGTGCCAAGGGTTTTTTCTCTCCTGTTCACGTCATCTCAAAAGTTTCTTCTGCTTGAGAGCAAAGTGTTTCATGTTGTCACATTCCTCTTTCTCCTTCTCTGTGGAACTAGACTTTTTTAACCAGAAAAGAAAGCCACTTGGAGTAGAGAAAAAAGATCTCCTTTGACTACCTTCTGCACGCCCCGCCCTGCCCCGCCTCCCACAGGCATGAACAGAGCAGGTAGGGGTGTGAGCACCTGGTCTAGGCGAGGGGGCTCAGATTCTGCTTCTTGTTAGTACTGGGACCTTGAGTACCTTCCTTTAAGCCTCGCTGTCCTTGCTTGAATGATGGAAATGACACGGATGCCTGCTTTGCCTAACACACAGGATTGTTTTCGGCAGAGTAGATGGTGTGTGCATGACAGCGATTTGAAAACTGTGACATGCCATCCAAATGGAGGACCTTGGTGAATGTCCGTGAGCTGGTTGCCCCTGGCTTCCGGGCTGGAGCTTTTTCTTTTATGAAGCTGCCGGCCTCAGTCTCCAGGGTGGGACCTGCCCCTGCTCTAAGGTATTCCCGAAGCCACCTCCCACCCAAGCTTACGAGAACTAGGCTTATCATCATGACACAGACGGAGGTTTCATCTTGATTGTGCAAAAAAAAAAATATTTCATAAGCGTCTATTTATATCACAGCTAAACTAGATGTTCAACAAAGAGAACTCTAGTAACTTCATATTCATTTGGCAGATTCAAGAAGCACAGTTCCACTTTACTAGATTTTCTCAGCCAACTAGATACTCATCACATATTAGAATTAAAAAATAGAGCGGCCATTTTTAAAGGAATCATTCTACAATTACTACATATTTTTCTACTACTTTCTTTAAAAAAAAAAAAAAGTTAAATACAGGTCAACCTTTTTCCTCATCTCACTGCCACCACCATAAACACTGATTATCCAACTAAGTCTAGAATCATAAGAACCTGTTCTACCACTCACGGCGTTGAGACTTTAGGCAAATAATTTAACCTCTTTGTGCCTCAGTTTTCTCATCTATAAAAGTAAAGAGAATCAGAAACCAAGTTCATCAGGAGTATGGCTACATGAAGAACACAGAACCAGCAAGGATCTGCTTAAAGCTGAGTGCATGGATTTAGAGAAAGCTATTTTGCCCTCTGAGATATGTTTTGTTTCTTCCTAACTCTTGGCTATATTCCAGATAGCTGAATTTGCTGGCTAAGTGAGGCTCTCTTGTTGGATATAAATTCCTTTGGGGGCCTTGAAGGACATAATTGAGGCTCTGATGGAACTTGCTACACCAACGACCCAAGCCAAGGGTTCTGGTGTAAGCAGGGAGCCTTTCAGCAAGCACCCTGGAGCAGCCGGAGAGGGACAAACAGAAGATGCAGAAACATGGGAGGCAAAGAGAACAGGAACTCCCCTGAGTGAGGGACAGCGTCCCTACCATTAGCATTACACAAAGGCCAATGCCCCAACCAACCAACCAACCAACCAACCAGATGCCCACTGAAAAAAATGAAATCTAAAGGGTGACCTCAAACACTGGGACAGTCTGCAATGAACACCCAAGAAGAAGAAACCAAGAAATTGTGGCCATTCCAGCATGTCTGTGTCGGAGGAGCTCAGAGGTGGCATTGGGTTGCCTGGGAAAGAGACGGTGGGGGCCTCCACATGACGTTGCACCTGCATCACAAGCACTGAGTAGCTTATAATTGTGTGTAAGATGGAGAGTATGGGGTGGACAGTACCGAAGAGATAAGACAACCTTACTTCAGGTGACTGGTCCATTTTTCAGAAGGACGTAAAGAATTTTCTCATGAATTCTACTCGCTTGCTTCAGCTGAGCTAGGTTAGAGTTCTAGCTCTAATATTGAAGGTGCATACTGTAGACATCATAGAGCTACTTATAAATATTTCAGCTCTCTCTTCTTCAAGTACACAGTTGCATTACATTTTCCCACCTACTGGAAGTTAGGTGTGTCCACGTGACTAGTCTTGGCCAATACAGTGTGAGTGGACGTGACACATGTCACGACTGGACTGCTTTCTGCTTTCAGAGCCAGCATGTGCTTCACCGTTTTCTCCTTCCCCTCAGCCATGGTAATGGAGACTCAGCCTCCATGTGAGAATGAGAACAAGGATGACATGGAGCAGAGTCCCCAGCCAGCCTCAGGAGATACACAGAGTGAGTAAGAAATAAACCTTCATTGTTTTATGCCCCCGAGTTTTGGGGGCTATCTGTTACCCCAAACCTAGCCTACCCTGAGTAACAAATATGTGCCACTTAACCACTGGCACGTGACTTTCTTTTCTTAATTGGTAACTGATGGCCAAGTGTTTCACTGTACAAAAACAGATTGTGAGCCTGTGGAGTTCACGGTGCTAGGAAGTCTACTGCTTATTACAAATGTAGACACAATTTTTAAATTATGAGAAATCAAACTCCTTTCCAGAAGGTAAAATTTAAAACTAAGCTCTCAAACAAGACCCATAACCCTTTCCTGAGCCCCAGTGAACATGGTCCCAGCTGTAAGGACCAGACATCCACACTTGCTCCAAATGCGTTGTTCACTAGCCGGGGAGGAGATCGTTTTAGCAGACTCCAATTTCTGATGTGGAAGATTTCCTCCACTACACTCTTGATCAACACATGCTCATCCTCCCCGATGTCGGGCTGGTCTGGCCAAATGGGAATTCCTTCGTCGGCTTTATTTTCCCTGTTGAATCCAGAGTTTTAAAAAGCAGTTCCTTGAACATCATTATGGGTTGACAGCAACCAGAGTCAGGTCCAACCCCATTTCTCATTCTACCAAAGGCATATCTTAATTCATCATTTTATTTAGTATATAAAATACGACTTAGGGCAAAATTTGCAGCACTCTCCTACACTAGAAAAATCCACAAACTAAGTGTTTCTGCAGCAAGATGTACCAAAACATATGTCTTACTCAGCCGCAATGCAGACTAGGAATGTGAGCTAAGCTGTGATGGATAAAACCTTCCCATTTCTAAAGAACAGGCCCCACAGACACAGATTCTGTTTACACGTAGCCACTGCTGGCAATCGTTTTGGGTCAGATTTATTGTTTCAGTCATCATTACCTTTTAACTTACAAATCAGTACCAATCTAGTCATTTTAGTGTCCAAAATAACTATACCGTAATGGAATTTCTTAGGTTGTTAAAATAACCAGAGCAGAGTCACTGCTGGTGAATCAACAAAATGCTTGGAAATAAATAGGAGGGGAAAAAGTACAGCTAACTAATGCGATGTCATGGCCAAAGGACCTGCCTGCCATCCATATTCTTGTCCCAAGCCTTATAATTTATACATAAATTCTGGCCCCCCAAGGAATGCAGGGCCAATCTTTAAGTACCTTGATATGTGTCTCGTAAAACCACCTGAATGTAATAGTCAATTAAATTATTAATGAAAGAACTATACAAATAAAAACATCATGCTCTTTTATATAGTAATAATTATTAGCATAAGCAATGCAAATTGAATAATGAGAATTATTGGGACAGTTCCGTGATAAGCTAACAATCTCCTGCAATCAGACCAAACATCTCTGCTCAAGCCGTTTAATAAAATAAATAGCAGCATGCTGACACTTTTGTTCGGTTAAGCACATATATCTCCAGAGGTTATTCATGTGTCCTTGGTAGAAGAGCTAAAAAAAGAAATGGAGACTGAATGATATAAAAATGGAACTAGTTACAACGGTGGTAAAATAGATATTTCCACATCTTGAGACAACAATGAATCCTATAAACTGTCCTAGAATCGAATGACATAATTTATTTATTTATATATGCACATGCATATACATACAGACACATATATTTACATACACATATTACATATATACAGAGAGAGAAAATGGATTCTTGTAATTAAGTATAACCTTTCATTTACATTCATGTGAGGGATAAAGTTAAATGCCATCATAACAATAGGTCATCAGTATTTAGAAGCATTTATCAAGCATCTAACTACCTACCACACAGCCACACACCACTCCATAAAAGAACAGGGCTCTTCCTTGTTTACCTTAGAGGACCCCTATGGAACACTCTAGAAATCACATAGTCCTTAATCAGAACTCAGCATTGCCCAATTCTCTACTGGTTCTCCCAGGACTGATTCAGGAGAGAAGGCGGTCCTTCACCAGATCAAACTAATCACAGAGAAAGTCTGTTAAACCCTAATTGGTGAGTAATTCTGACTTTCCATTAGCTACTACAACCAATTTCCTGCCACTTTTTGTTAACTTGGAAAAATATGTCTTATGTGTGAGGTAATACCAAATATCCTCTGGTATTCAAGGGAAAAAGTCAAAGGCAGTCAAGTCTCTTCAGCTTCCAGCAAGAATAGAGTGATGCTGAAGGGGGCGCTTGACCTACTTGCTATCAGATGCTTTCACCTCATGAACACACACACCTGCTACTAGTCTCGTGTCAGTTAAAAGCCCAACTGCTCAGAGGCCATTTGACCGGGCTTGGGGTGATATTATGCCCTTGACAAAAGCACCTTCCCCACCTTCATCATGAGCTGTCATATTAACAGGGCCAATGTGGATGCCATTCTCTTTCAAGGGGTATCAACTTCGAAACAGTCCTTCCTCTTCAGACTCCCCGGGAGATGCCCCAGCTCCGGGTCCCGACTCTTCCTCTGAGTCACCCCTATCCTGTTAGTCCAGAAAGCTCTCACCTGTGCTGCCTTGCTACCACCGCCGATGGAACTCCGAGCTCTTAGCGCAGTTAAAAGACTCAGTTCCTGGTTAATGCCAGCGTATCCACGTAAGAGTTCGTACGCACGCACGCAGCAGAGTGAGAGTAAAATACATGTGGACACATAAATCCATCCACTACAGGGAAACAGTTGGCACAAAGCAGCACGTTCCGTGGGGAGTAAGTAACAGCTCACCCTCTGCCTTCGCAGGGGCTGGCTCTGCAAGATTTCTGCCAGGAGACAAATGTGGGGCTGTGTATTCTTAACCCAGAATGCTATAGACAGAGGGGTCTTCTTGTTTTCTCACGCGTTTTTTTTTTTCCTCCTCCTTAAATCAGGAAGAAAGTCCTACTTGCTGGTAAGTCTCTAACACGTACTAATCTCCTTTTTAATAGGAGGACCTCCAGTAAACAACAGCAGAAGCCAGGAAGGAAGACAGAGAGGGAGGTGAGACTCTACGCTGAGGAGAAGGGGCAAGAGAACCCACTCAAGCGAGTTCCCAGATCGTGACTTTGCACTGCAATAAAATTTCAAAAATAGTTTCGGGGACAAGCGTGGGTTGCCAACTTTTTCTTTTGCCAAGTAAGTATACTGAACTCACTAGCTTGTGCTTATTCTTCTCTTTGCCTTGGACTTGGGGAAAAGGTCATGTTTGAACGCTTATTTGTTCATATTTGTCTGTCCTCCTGCCCCCCACCAACCAGCCCTCGGTCGTAAACTCAATCAGGGCACCTCAGAATTCCCTCTGCCTTCCCCACAGGAGGCCCCTTGAAATAGACCCGACTGCATCCAGAATCTGAGAATTATTACTTATTTTCTCATTTTACTTGAGAATGTTTCACATTTTCTTATCTTCCTTCAGAGAATTTCTGTGAAACACCTTCTCTAAGGTGACATAACTATATAGCTGTCTCTGGAAAAAAAAAACCAACACATTTTACATCAGATTCATTTCAACCCTTGATAAGAAAGTAGTAGATATGCTTCTCATGGAAATGAATTCTAACAAAAGGGTGTATTCACACTTTCAGCCTAGGAGCCTGACCTACAATGGCCAAGAACACGTGTGCAAAGAATGTGAATGCCTTCTTTTGCAGGCAGAAGGAGCAAATGACTAAAGACTTTCTATCCATTCATCTTGACCATTAACCTACTCCATAACCAGCCAAGACAACTGTTCTGAAGGAAACCAGTTTGCAGACTCTGGACCGGAACTAGGACTTTCGGGTACAAGTAAGGATTTAGACCAGCTTAATTTCTAAATTCTTGGAAGACAAAGACCATGTATACTAAAGTGGCCTGCACAGTGCCTATTTGCCATGAGTGAAAGTCTCCCTTATGCCTTGAGACGAGAACTCCATATCTGGCCTCTCTATCCCTTGCAAACAGCTTGCAAAGGGCCTTTGACATCAAGAGCTGTGTGTTGAATGGACAAACGAATGAATTCTCATAGTTCCCTTATTATTTTTTGGTACATAGAAAACAACAAATTTAGAAATCTTTTAGGTTAATTCTCAATTAAATAAAAAATGGATTTTAATATCATTTCCCATTATCAGTCAGGACCATATATTCTTAAGTAATAATAATTATAATCATTTTAAGAGCTGCCATAAAATGAGTATATACTATCTGCCAAGCACTATGCTAAGTATTTTATGAGAATTATTTAATTTCATTCTTATACCATCTCTATAAGCTAAAAAGCATCATCTCCATTTTCAGATGGAGAAATGGGGGCTCAGACACCTGACATTATTATCTAGGAATCCGCAGCTCAGAAATAACACTCAAAGTCTTTCCTGTAGGAAGAAGAAGGACTGGAATCCAAAAGTGTGGCTGATACTCTAACACCCACTGCCTCTCCCTAGGGATTTTGGGCCATTTCACCAAAACCAGTCCTGCTGTAGGCCACAGCTTCTATGGTGTGTGTACTTTATATGGTTTTGCTGGAAACCCAGGCCATCCCCTCAATCCTCGAGGCCAGTGTTCTTTTCATTCTGTTTTGCAGTCCTGTTCAGGCTTTATGGCCTCTCTCTCAGGAGCTCTAACTTCAGCCCTCAGGCCTTGGCCCCACCACAGCTGACAACCGAATTGCAAAGTCATTCTGTCCAATTAGATAAACCCATTTCTCTTAGGCTAGTTGATGCTGTTCCAGAATGGCTTATGATGGGCCAAAACTCTAACTTGTTTTAAATAAAGCAAGCTCTCCAGAAATCACAGATTTCTTTCATCTGCTTTAGCTTGTGATGACAATGGGACAAGCATTAGCGTGGAAGCTGTCCCCTCACTCCGCCGATGTCTTGCTTTGTGACTTCTGTGGCTCTCAGTTTCCCTATATAGAGAATATAGACTCTCAACCTACCTCACAAAAATGATTGCCATGACCAAGTGAGACAGCAAAACGGCTTTGAGAAAAAATAACTGATGCCTTCCAAAACTAAGGTGTTAACATCATCATACCTCTTCCAAATGGTGCAGGTTATGGCAAATACCAGGCATTTAGAAAGCCAAAGCACAGATGCAGAAACCCTCTCTGTTACCTATATGGGGATTTCCATTTAATTAAAAAGTTTCTGGGAGACACGGAAGGCCATTATCAGAGGTTCTAACCAGACAGCCAACAGGAAAACTCTCTGTAGTCCATGAATCAGCCTCAGCCAATAAGAAAACTCTCTGAAGTCCATGAATCAGTCTTTGAGTTTTTTTGTTTTGTTTTGTTTATCAACGTTTTGGCCCCGTTGATGATTCAAGCATAACTTCCTTGGTATTAAAGTAACTGGGAACTGAGATGAATTGCCCAGTTTTTAATTACATTTGGCCTCTTTGTAGCCCGTGTTGTAAACACCGTGTCTATCAGGGCACTGTGAGAACAGGTGATCTGTCATTGGCTATTCTGAAAGAGCGTTGGTGTCTGAGCAGTTTATGATCACTAAGATAAAGGGTTCTAGCCTTCTAAGAACCTAACACACACATTCTTTGTCTGGCTTTTTAAATGGCTTAAATGATGAGAACATCACAGGAAAACAAACTGAATTGAGTTTGTTGACTATTTCACACCCTCTAACCTGTCCAGCTGTCTCTGCCTCTGGAGGCATCAGACTCCATTTTGAACATGAATCTCTTTCTTTCTTTCTGGAGCCTCTCATTTTCTCCACTGTATTCATTCAGAGGGAAAAAAAAAGACCTCATAAATGTCATTTCATATTCCAAGCAATTTGCTATAGGCAACTACACCATTACTTTGTACAAATAAATTTACATAAATCATTATTAGAATGTTTTATCTTAGCAACATTATTTGGTTCCCAGAGCACAAATTAAATGCATGCTTAAAGCAGAATATTTTAAATTTATTCCTATATTGTTTATGAGACAGGATTAGAAATTTCCATCTAATTTTTCTTTCGTAATGGAATTCCTTTGGTTTTCTTTGTACATGGAGAAGCCACATATATAATTTTCTGGGGTTTCTTGAAGCAAGCAATGCAATAGATGACTCTGCCACATCTGGTTCATTTTTCAGAGACCGTTCCCTTTGATTCCATGGCTTTGGTTTCGAACACTGATTAAGAAGGCCAGGAACCGGGGAAACTAAAACCATCTTGTGAGTGGATGGGTTTTTGTTTGATATTATTCTGCAAGCAAACTGGGCTTTGGTTGTGGTCCGGCTTTTTATTTTTATTTTATTTTTTAAATAAACGAATTTGTAAATAAACTTCCTGAAAACAGAGCTAGTTTCTCCTGGCTGTTTGTGTTGGGAAGGTGCCTGTCTGGATCGACTGCAGAGCACATGGCAAGTCTCCACTGGCTAGTTCTACTCCACCCTAGATTTCAAAATAAAGTCTTTTCTCCCTATGGAAAACACAGTGCCCAGTTTTAAAACAAGCTGCACACGTCAACGTCAGGGTAGTGGGGACAGAAAGGGATTGATGGGAAGTCAGGAGACACACTCGCCAGCCCTGATCCTGCTACTTGCTGGTTCTGGAGATTCACGAAGTGAACCCAAGGCTCTTTTTCTTGTTGGGTCATAAAGGGTTGAAGTCACCACTATGGCCTGTAACTTTCTACCAGCCTGTGGTCTGGGAACAGATTCCCAAGCCAGTGTCAGGGAAGTGGAGCCCCACGTGGTCCAGAGCTCGATCCTTGTAAAGGATGAGTGAGGCAGCCCCATCGGGCACCTAAGAGGACAGCGTCAGACAGACCGAGGCTCAAGGCAAAGCACTGTCACTTGACAGCTGTGTGATCATGAACGCGCCAACCCTTCCTGCATCCGC
>NW_011888813.1:10090086-10101305 GCF_000151845.1 Pteropus vampyrus
CTTGGTTACCTGAGTCAGAATGGGTCCAGGAAACCGAGGTCAGCATCGCTCCAGTCACAGAAAGGACAAAGAAGCCTCCATCATCACAAGAATGCTGGTCTCATAGGAGATGATGCTTCTAGTGGCTGGCGGAGAGGAGCAAAAGGAAGACAAGATTAGAGCGGAGGAGGAGAGAGGACCCTCTCAACTACAATGGATGTCATCTCTGGCCTGACTCTAAAAGACGACACACTTCACTTTAAAAGTCAATTGCAACAGTACCTCTTTATTTCTTGGAAAGTTACTGAAGCACTGGGTCTTTCATGATGGAGTGTTCTTGAAACTGTCTCATGGGACATAAAAGGACCCAGAAATTTGAAAATACATGCCATAGACATTGCAAGATTATTTTATTTTACTACAACTGCTTTGAGACATTTGTGAGATCAATTGATTGTACTATAGTTGCCACTGAAACACTTGTCTATATAAAGGAAAAACATCGGTGCACCAACAAGCATTCAAGGCCAGTGTTCTACCATGTGGACCATCCTCAATCCACTGGGTAGACCAGATACACAGGTTGCAAAGTCAAAAACTATTCTGTTGTAAAATAAAATTACTCTGGCTCTACTCCTGAGGGAAAGATCCCATCAAGCTAAAGCTCACTAACTGGGCTACAGGTTTTTCAGCCACACTTAACCAATAATGTTACAAAAAAGGAAAGTTAGTACATGAGATAGACTGCATAATAATTTGATGGAAGACACATCAGTAGACTCTCTAATAAAAAGAATAGTATTACCGTATAAGCGTTAGTGTGAGAATGTTAGGAAATAAATTCACTAAATCAGCGGTTCTCAAAAGGCAGTCCCCTGGAACAGCAGCATCAACGTCATCTGAGAGTTTGTTGGAAATGCAAATTCTTGGCCCCCACCCAAGACCCACTGAATCTGAATATTTGGAGGTAGGGTCCAGCAATCTGTTTTAATAAGCCCTTCAAATGATTCTGATATACTTTAGATCGTTAATTTATCCACCCATCCGAAGACATTTAATCTGTTGTAAAACAGAATTATCCTACTCATGTTAGACTTCAATTAAGGGCTAAGTATTGAGCTGAGGATTAGAGGGAAGAAGGAAGGGGTCGGAGAGAGATGATGATGAAATCACCTTTGAGAAATGTATTTTCTACTGTGTGAGATAAGACATGTATATAGGCAACTCGAATACAGACAGATTGTGTTATTTTCTCTAACAAACAGAGGGTTTCAGAGGAGACATTTGTTTCTGGTGGGGGTTGGGGGCCGGACAGGTAAGCAAAAGCACCAAGAGAATAACGGTACCAGTGGACCTTGAGATTGAGACAGGATTTTGACTGGTAGGAATAGGCGGTAGCTAAAGCAAAGGCCCAGGGGTGAGAAAGCATGAAGGCTAATCCGGCGCATGGAGTATCCAGGTCTGGCTGATGTCAAAGACACTTGAAGGTGACCCGGGTGAGACAAGGTCACTCCCAAGCACAAACAGGTAAATGCTAGGGGCCTTGTGGATTCTCTTTCATGTGTGAAGACCACCCAGCAGCATTTGTTACTTATGTTTAGAAACCGATGTCGGATAAACTAGATTTAAAGATTTCTAAATCCAGTTTGCTTTTCTGTACTTTTCGGACTGCATTTTCTGGAGGGGAGCATCTCGGCTGCTTCAAGTTTTAACTGCTGAAGGTTTGCCCAGGAGGAAGACACAAAAGGACATTTTAAAGTAGGCATGAATCGGGATGTCACAGTAGCCTCGGGCCATTCTGCAAAGGGGCAAAATCTTACCACTCCTAAAAAGCCCCTGAGGGCATCTATGGTTTTAGCTTCATGAAATGACTGAGGTGGGCAGTGGTGTGCCTTAGTCACAGGAAAAATTTTAAAGGGGGTTGGGGAAATGCGTGGAGGTGATCAAAGGTACAAACTTCTAGTTATAAAATAAATAAGTCCTGGGGATGTAATGTACATCACGGTGAATACAGTTAAAAATACTGTATTGCACATTTAAAAGTTGCTAAGAGAGGAGATCCTAAAAGTTCTCATCACAAGAAAAACAATTTATTTGTAACTATGTAAGGTGATGAATGTTAACTTATTGTGGTGAGCATTTCGCAATGTATACAAACATCGAATCATTACACCGTGCACCAGAAACTAATATAATGTTATATGCCAATTATACTGCAATTAAAAAAACTTAAAACATGTAGAAAAAAGTTAAACTGATACTGAGCTCCTCCAAGTAGAGAAAAAAATGCTTTGCATGATCAAGAAGGCATGGCTTTTGATTTTAGAAAACTGACATAAGTATAATGCTTTATTTCCTGATGTTTCTGGACGAATAGAATGATGAGATACTGAAAATGTTGTTTGATATCTGATGGAAAAGAAGCTGGATTCGGTATTGGCGATATCTGGTCGCTCGCCCCAGCTCTGCCACTTAGCCATCCGAGTCATATGGGCACTAAACCTCAGTTTTTTTATCAATCAAGAAATAGAGGAGCTGACTTGCCCTGTCTTCTTCGAAATTTGAATAAGAAAATAGACATGAAAATTATAAAGTGCAATACTGTGCAGAGGTATAGAATTATCCTAGTCATTGAAACAACTGGGTACTAATTAACACTTGTTACTGTATTGGCCTTTGAAAATATAAAAGTAAAATGTTTCTTATGGCCTTGACACTCCTTTTAAATATTTGCAGATAACCGCGGTTCTGGAAAAAAAAAGCTTGGCATCAACCAAACCCATGAAACATTTCACAGTATATCTTTTACTTGTGATTTTTTTGTTTTGTTTTGTTTTAAATTTATCCTCCTGACCACGATAGAGCATCCAGTTATCTTTCAGCAACTCCTGGTGAGCACAACTCAGTCTTCAGCAACACAGACACATACGATGGTGATAATTTATCATCTCGGCAGTAGTTTTGTCCCAGATGGACCATTTACTAATTTATTTCCATATGTAACTGGCAGAGAGATTAATCAGGCTTCCAACTTGGAAACCTGAATTGTGCTTTATTCCCTTAACAAGCTAACTCTGGACAAGAGGATGTACACGTTTATATAGAAAACCGAGAGTTCCTCTTTAAAAGCCTGTTGGCCTCAGGCGCAGGCCTTTGAAAACACACACACACACACACACACACACACACACACAGAGCTTGCTCATTCTGTCAGCTTGGAGGGCTGGTTCTTTCTTTAGACACTCATGGACTTCCCATAGGAGCTGGGTCTAATATAACTGCAGGCACACATAAGCCCAGAAACGTAACACCAAATCAGGTCCAGTTGCAGCCCCAACCCCCTCCCTGTGTGCAAGCTCCGGTCTCATATTTCTGAAACTGAAGAGATCTTTTTGCCACAGTGCTGCACCCAGCTGGCCCAGCTGTGTGGTGCCCAGGCACTGGAAAGTATGTGCTTTCTTTTTTCCACTCTTTTTAAGGGTCTGAACTTGACTGAATTCAGCAGCTGCCATATTCTCAGCGAGGCGATGGCTAATGAATTGTTAGCTTTGCTCCCAGTTCCCCTGAGCTCAACTCTCAGTCCACTTTTGTTTTTAATTCTACCCCGATGATACCAGCTTTTGGCAAAGAGAGTAACGGGATTGTTGTCGGAGGACAGTGTTTACACACAGAAGGCCAGCCCATCCCAACCCGGGCAGGGAGCACGAGCTGACCGGTAATGTCTTAAGTGGAACCCAAAGCCTCTGTCACAAAGGCTCAGTCGGCAGGGCCTTGTGGAGATACTGCGGGCTGCACCCACACCCCTGGGTCACTAACCACCCACGTGGCTCTGGCAAAGCCACTTCGTTCAGGTTCACAATCCCCTCTTTAGCAGTGTGAGGAGTTCAGTTCCGTAAGGCTCCTTCTGGCTCTAAAATCTTGTGATGTTATGAATATGAAAAAAAAAAATTAACTATTCCCTTGGTCTCTGTGTTTAGATGGTGCCAGACAGCCAGGAATTTGGAAGACTATGGAAGCGGCTGAAGTGACCCGAATGCTTGGTGCTGTGACACACAGTGCCTTAGGGATCTCAGCATCCAACAGGCTCCCTTTAAGCAGAGGACACAGCATTTGAAGATTGTGGATTGTGTAACAATCGAGTTCGAGAAATACAACAGGTTGAAGTACTGTTCTAGGCATGGCAAAAGCGAGTGAATATAAGTCACGGCCCTTGGTCTTTAATTCACTTACATCTCGGTTAAGGAGAAAGACAACTAATCTTCATACAGTGAAAATAAGTGCTATAATTGAAGACGAAGAAGCTATTATGGGAACATGGAGGAATTGTCCCATTGAGGGTGAGAGGGGAAGCTCTGGAAGGTTTTACGGGGGAACTAGAATGGAAGCTAGGCCTTGCAAAGCAACGATGCGAGTCAAGGCATCTATCTGGGCAGAGGCAGCAGCAAGAGCAAAGGCCTAGAAGCTTCCTGGCATGGCCAGGACACAGTATTTAGTCCCCTAGGGCAGTCACAGGATGCTGAAGGGAAAGAGGGCCCAGTGAGGGGGAAGGCTGGGAAGGGAAGGGTGGCGGAGAGCCCCGGGCGCCAGCTTGTGGGCCGGCTTCTGCCCTGTGACCACCGAGAGCCTTCAGAACTTACTGGGCAGCGGAGCCTCGGGAAGTGGGTTCTGGCAATGCTATTACCATTTAAGACGAGTAATAAGATCAGTCTGTACCTTCATTTTTCTCTCATTCATTCCATGCTGCCACTATTTGGGAATCCCTCAAATTTATTATTTTTTCCAAATCAATTTCCTGGCCCTTCAAATGGAAGCAACTGAGTTTCCTACAAGCACTGCCAGGATTTAAATTCAAATGACTGCTTTGGCCTGGGGCTTGACATTTAGGTGTGTTTTTCTATTCTTACGAAAGAGTTAAAATAACATGGCATAGACTGGTGGGGTTTGTTGTTGGGGTTTTTATTTATTTATTTTTTTTACACTGGAAAATATTTCTGGGTGATGAAAAAACAAATACAAATATCCTGACTGTTAGAAGGGCCTGTTCTAGCAGTCCCAAACAAACGGTGAACTACTCATCCAAAGTAGTTCATTGAAACTTTTTAGACTCCCGGTTTCAGAACCCAAGGTTAATAAGCTCGAGGTTTCCAGAGCCCCTCAAATAATAATAATAGCAGAATATGATGTAAACCCTCACACCAATGGCATTCGGTTCCTCTGCCTTGGGCGGCCAAGCACAGGTGGCTTCCTGCAGCTGTCACAGAGAGATGCTGCTCACCATGATACACGGGGCCCTTGCCAGGCAAGCCAGGGCATGGGGGAGGGGTCTGCAAGTCTGTCCTCCCCAGGGCCCCAGAGACGGCTGGTGTCTCGAAACTACACAGGGACGAGCATGGGAGTAGGCAGGGAGCCTCCTCTGAGAAAGGAGCTGCCCTTGGGTATGAGCCACCATAAAAAAAAAAAAAAAATTCCCTGTAGAAGACACAAACTTCCCCTCCCACCTCTAGGTGGCTCAGACCACAGATGGGCACAAATGGGAAGCTTCAACAGTAGTTTCATTTTGGATCACCTTATTTAGAAAGGCAAATCATATCTATCCACTGAGGTAGAACATTCTAGGGTTCAAGTCCCTGATTTAGAATGCAAAATCTGTCCCAGCCCTCCATAGACCCAAGGGTTCAGGAAGCTCCCGACGCACCCCCACCCATAGGTGTTGTGTTAACATTTAATCCAATAATTACTGTGAAAAACAACAGGCAGTAAGAGCTGTAGATAGTTTCCCATGTATATAAAAAACAGTCTCATACACTACAAAAGAGTTGCGTGTATCATGCCACTTTTCCTAAAAGTCCACTTATGGTCAGAAAAGGAATCCTGCTCAAATAAACAGATAAGCTTAAATTACAATGCCATTTTACATTCTCTTCACTGATACAAGCATAATAAACCTATAAGGTAAATGCAGGCTTAAACTGAATAATGGGCATACATAAAAATATTTTGACATTAAAAACTCAGTATAAATTGAACTACGGCGTACTTGAAAGCTCCTGCAATCATAACGTGCACATTGAAATCCATTAACCTAATACCTAGGCTGCTATTCAAAAGCAGAGGTCTAGCGTGTAAATAAATACCCATTTGAACACTTCTCCTCCTAAATTACTGTACAATTTGATTGCAAAGTCACACACTTACAAAGTCTATCATCTTTACTTGGTTGCTCTCTAACCAACACTCAAGTCTTATCGGGCTACAATGTGGCAGCATAATATAAACACAGAGACCAGCAAATGGTACCAAAAAGTAGCAGCAAATGTCAAAGACAAGCCAGGGTCATCCCGCGAAGAGAGATATTTACATAAGCATTCAGAAAAGACAATGGAGCTCCAATTCTCTTTAACTGCACATCCAATCAACCTCTCTGCTTCTCACCTGATCGTTTTTTATATAAAAGCAATCTCTACGATGATACGTTCAAAGACCTTAGTTGCCATAAAGTCAGCAGCAGTTAAAGATTCTGTTGCACATTAGATTTGCTTTAAGACTCAGCTATTTTCAACCAAAGCTTTCATCCCTCACCCATCACTGCCCCCTCCAAAAAATCAGCTTCACTGACAATATCCTTCTTAAATATGTCATCTGCCAAGGCCATTTTCTTACCTTTGTAACTCACTCACATTTGTTTCATTTGATGATATTTACCCAAGCAAGGACAATTGTTTGACTGGAATCTTGCAACTTTCAACTTTGCCCAGATTTTGCTGTCGTGAGGAAGGGGAATGCCGAATCCCCCCAATTCATCACTCAGCTGAATCAGAGCTATATTTTAAATTCTTTTACACTTACTTAATATAGTGCGTGCTGCCTGTCCACTGATGCGATATCAGAAACCTGCAAGCTACTATTTCTGCAACTGTGTCACTGTAGATAGTCTGAAACATGTACGTAGCTGTTGCCATGGAAACAAACACAGCTAGGGTAGAGTGCCACGCTGTGTTAATTCCTTCACCCATGAACCCCAGGGGAATGCTAACATTCATCTTCTTTCTCCTTTAGTCTCACACTGCTTTAATATTTTTTAGCATTATCAAATGATGTACTAAATACATATGGTACACCTGAAAATACGAATGGCCAAAATGAGCTGCGTGCCAACCTAGCCTGCTCAGTATCTGCTTAAGGTCGTGTAGCTATGAAACAGATCTTTTCACTAACTTCTCCTGGGAGAAATAGAGAACTTTGTCTCTTTCTTTTAAAACGGTGTGGGTAGGACAAAAAAGGTGAGCATCTGGTCTCACCTAAGAACAGTTACTGCAGAACTGCACCGGAATAAAGATGCCATCAGCATTGTGCCTAATCGGTTCTGTGAAAGGCGGAGGGAGGTTTTGCAAACTTTCTGAGGTAGATCCAAGCTAAGAGTTGTTTTCTCTTCCAACTAGAACTGCATTAGCAGGCTGTAAATCCAATCGTTTTAATTAGGTGAAAGCATAAACCTCAACAAGGGCTTCATCTGTCCCCGCTTCGTCTCTGCTCCCAAGCCCATGGAAGAAGGTATTAGAATTAGTGAATGAGAAACGAGATGGAAATCTGCCACCATTCAGAAAGAAATGTGATTTCCCTGGAATCCAAACATTCTTTTATTTGCTGCAAGTTCAAATCTCTGCCCTTGTCAAGTGTTTGGACTGGTGGAGAAAAGTCAAATTCTTTCAATACACCTAAAAGCCAAAATGTGTAGATATTGGTGCATTGGGCCATCTTGCTATTATTCAAACTGGTGGTGCGCCACTTTAAATAATGGGGCTGCTCAACAAAGTTGACAAAAGTAAGCTGTTCGAAATCTTAATTACATCCTATCCCTTGGGCTAGTTAATAATATTCAATCTAAATGAAAATGGCCACACTTTAGATTTGCATACTGATGTGTTTCACTTGAATATAATTTTCACACTAAACAATCAATTGTAGGCTTTAAAAGTGCAGATCTGTGACTCTGAACTGGCATGTTCTAAAGAAACCATTACTTTATTTGTGGGAATTATGGCGAAATTGGCCTATAAAAGCTATGAAAATTTTTCCTATTATTTTCTAAATTGAATCATCCTTCTCTACATACTATAATAATAATCATCAACTCATCCCTAAGAGAAAGCAGAACAAAAAATAGATATACAAACCTTACTGGTGAAAGAGATAAATCACTTTTTAAAAGCAATCTCAAGACGACGTTGGGGTCCAGGATAAAGGCTAGTCTTCAAGTATGAGCAGGGCAGGTAGAGATTACTCTTTAACTGTGACCAGTACTTACAAAACTAAAGGAACAGAGCCCCAGCAATAAAAATAGTCATTCCCTACATTGCACTTCTGTACATGTGCATTTCCGTATCTACGTTTGTCAAATATTACCAGGCATTTTCAGGTCAGCCCATTTGACTATCACAAGATTATACTATGAATTAGTTTGAGAAGTATCAACCATCTCATCTAGCAGTGGAGAGCACTGAGGTTCCGAAAATCAGTGACTGGCCCAAGGTCAGACATGAAGTGGCAGAACCCTGACTCTGTTCTAATGTTCTTTGCATGTGTCACGCTGCCTCCCGGCGGCTCACAAATGCAGCTGGTTGTAAATGACTTACGATACCTATAGTAACAATACTTATAAAAGGACAGATATGAGTATCAGATTATTTGGTGCAGATATTAATTATGGCTGTTGTTAAGCTAATGCTCCTCTCTATCCTGGCTTACCCACTCTCATCTCCCAAGTGTGGGAGGAAAAGACCCAGCCCTAAATCCTAATGCCATTCCTCAGAGACAGCCCTGCAGGGGGAGAGTGGTTGGAGGTTCCTTAGGCTTTGGAAGTGAAAGGGGCTTCAGGAGCAGCAAGCAACAGCAAAAAACAGTACTTAGCTTCCTGTGACGGTCGCGCATGCGTGTGTGTATGTGTGTCTATTCTACTGGTAAGGTATCTCTGGAAAACTCTGAGTAATACACTTCTCTAAGGAATTAAGCCATTCTAGACTTGCAGCGACCAGATAATTGAGAGAATGGAATTCATTGTGATTTAGGTTATTCACAACCTCCTACCCACATTACCCTCAATATCAAGAATTAACTGAATTTGTTCATGCTACATTTTGGTGAAAGAGGACTTCCCAGGAGGGGATGTTTCCAGACTACTGAGTGCATCCCAGGTTAACCTGGCGGTATTTGTGAAGCAGCAGAAGGCATCCCAAGGTGCAGTGTTCTGGGGGGATTTCCGAACAGGGGTGCGGGTACTGGGTGCCCTCAAACAAATGCTTCAACTCAAGAGTCCACGATTTGGTCCCTCTTGGTAAAAAGCTTTCTAAAACGGACCATATAAGAAAACAGCAAATTGGGCCAAGTACAGAGCACGTGATTTGGCCCATTATGCATTCCACGACTTGGCTGACATGACGTACGCTATGACACAGGTGCTCTCAAAGCCACAGAAGCACAAGCAGGAGAAGGAAGGTCGCCCACGCAGGGACAGGCCCCACGCTACTATGATTTTCTAAGCCTTTTGTTTACATTTTAATTTTCTCTGGCCCCCGCTTGGCCCTCCCCGGCTGTCCGGGCATCAGCTGGCCTTCCTGCCACGCAAGGTGGCCTGGCTCTGGCTGTTTCTTCCGTTTGGATTCACATCTAATACGCCAGGGGCTGGGAAACCAAATAAGAGAGTCGATTAGAATTTGGTCTAAAATAAGATGAATACAGACCTGAGAGAGTGTCCCTGAGCACAAAAGTGTCAACTTTTGGATGCCACTGACTCTAGGTCAATTAGCCTAAAGCCAGTCACCTAATGAGCAGTTTGCCTATAATTTAAAACCTTTTTGAGTGTTTTTACATGGGAATGGCCTTTGCTTCTTTTTTTTGACATCTCTTTGGCATTATAAGCTTTATAAATCGAGTCTTCTAAGGGCACACCCAGCTTATTTTTCAACTTAAGTTTTTGTTTAATTTTAATTTTTAAATTCAACAATTTTTTTGTGATAAAGGCAATGAGTGCAAAAACACTCAAAATGGAATTGAACTTCTGGTGAGCTGATTATTAGGCCAATTGATGTGGATCGCTGGTTTTAAAGAAATGTTTACTTCTAATTTTCATTTTTTTAGGATGCAAAAACTGTCCAAGGAAATTTGAAATTCAGTCAGACTGGACGCACAAACTGCCTTTCACAGGCTACCCAGACCTCTTTTTCTTCTTATTGTATAAGCTCTGCACAGTCGAGTTTCCAGCCTCCACTGAAGGGAAAGAATTTTGTATGGCCCGGCTTTGTTTTTTTTCCACTGTGAACTTAATTTACGGGCACTACTGAACGAAGTCCAGCTTGTCGTGTCTCACCCAAAGTAGTGCTCACCTTCCCATTCATCCCAGGAGCCCCTGTCATATGTTTTGAATGTTCGTGTGTTGTATGTCAACATAGATGGCATAAGAGGCAACCATGATCTTTTCCATCAAAGCATTGCACAGACTGCAGAAGTCTGAGAATTAGTCACCTGACAACCCAATTCTTAATGCACGGGGGGGGGGGGGGGCGGGGGGGAAGCTCAAGGTCAAAGTATATGCAGCATGACCACAACTAATGGCACCGGCCCCATTCAAAAGGAGAGGCCAAGTGCCATGCAGCATTGTTCCAAATGCCCTTTGGGAGGGAAAGCGAAGACCAGACCTGCGGTTAAGGCCAAAAACCAAGTTGACTTGTGCGATTAGGGACAAGCTAGTGGCATGCTCCTATCAGGGCTGCAAAGTGAGACAGGAAAGGATTGGAGACGGTCCCTGTGCATTCCCACCCTCCCCAATTATCAACCTGAGGCTCTCACACAGACACTGTCCCTCTGGGAGCCCCTAAGCCACTTAACCACTCTGCAGAAAGCAAGCATTCCAACCAGCATGGTACCCTGGCCTGGAGCGGCGAACATGCTGGCCGGCGAGCGAGGGTCTTCTTTTTCCTGCTGCAGCCGTTCTGCTCTTTGTCAGGCAGGTGTGTGGAGTTACGGGGCCCGTTGTCGGAGAAGAGGGATTAACCAGGAAGGCTTCGCTCCTATGATGCACACGTGGACACTTGGTCAGGGCTTGGGAAGAAAATTCTCCTGAGAATGAAAACTTCATTCTGAAACCATCACTGGGAGATTTGCTTTAAATGTCTCCAGCTGGGGACAGAGCAGCTGGCTGTCCTCAGTGTGTATGAACTTCCTCTATTTCTCTATGGAAGATAATC
>NW_011888813.1:10102595-10106040 GCF_000151845.1 Pteropus vampyrus
ATCAGAAACAAGGAAGAAAGAGAACATGAAGGGCTTGCTCTTTTGTTCTGAAGGTAAATTCCACCCAACCACGCTCATCCATCAGCCGGAACTTAGTCACTTAGCAAATGGGGCAGATAATGTCCAGCTAAAGCTCCAGGGTTCTACTATGAAAAGGAAAAAGCAGAGAACAGATTCTGGTGGACAACTGCAGTGTTTAAAAAATACTAAATATATTTATGGATGCAGAGATATATCCTAAAAGTTCACAAACAAGCATGGGAATGTTAAATACCAAATTCAAGATGGTCGTTACACGAGGACACAGGGAGGATGAGCCCTGGGTTGAGGAATGGGATATACAGGGGACAGCAACCGTATCTGCAGTGTTTTATTTTAAAAAAATATTTGAAGCAAATATGGCAAAATGTTGAGGTCTGCAAAATTTGGGTAATGGGTACACAGCTTTTTCTGTATTAGAAATAAATCATCATAACATACACAAAATTTAGCATTATCTCAATGACCGAAAGGCAGCTCAACTCATAATTAAACTGTATATCACCGATTCTAAAATGCACATTTTTCACTGAAATGAGTGCATCTAATTACAATATTAGGCAGCATTTTTCCTTAGTGGTACATAAAATAATGTTATACTTTGCAATTAATGGTAACAGATTTGGATATGTACAATGTATAAATTATATTTCAAGTGGAGCACGGAGCATTTTCATATGCTTGAGAGTAGGCGGAAAAGGTCTCCACAAGTGGGCACCCCAAAGCTCGTGAAGCTCTTAGAGCCCCATAGCTGGGTTCCCTCTGTCGGGTGGTTTTTCTGATTTCTGGGAAAACATTCTTTTCACTGATAGAGCCTCTTACCGAGGTCATGTGAAAACACACGTTGGGACTAATTTTCTCTGCAACTGAGGAAAATCTAGCTGATAAAAGCCCTCCTTTATTAGTTCTTAAGTACTTAAGAACTCTCACCTGGTAGGAGACGAAAGCCTAAATGGCACCTACAAACAAAACTCAACCCACTTGGGAAGAAAATAAGAGTCAGATAATTATTGGACCAAATTTTGGGCCGGCTGAGAGGACACAGAAGACACAGACATCTGAAGACAGCAAAGACTCCTCCATCCACCCAAAGTTAAGCCATGTTCCTAACCAGCAGAGGTGACAGAGTAAGACCACCGTGACCCACTTCCGTTTAATGTCCGACATGTGCCATTATCTTGCAGAAAATTAGCTAAGAATACATCAGCAACATTGTTCCCTCAATATTATCAAGATGCAAGTGAACCAAAATTGGAAAAAAAAAATCCATACAGCTGGTTTACATAAATGCAGAAAAATAAATCACCATTATTTTTGAAAAATTTATGAAAGTTTTCTTCCTTTCTCACGTTCCATTCGTATACAGTTGGCATTTTCAAAATCCAAACCTGATGTGGATTTGGAATTCAATAAAGCACATTGGAAGACATCTGAGTGAAAAAATAAAAGTTCTTGCCATATGCTACTGGTGAATGAATTTGAATATTTGAAAGGTAATCTAGAAATGAGAATGTTTCCAATTCTCCTTACCAACAACAGCAATTCATAGCAACCACACGTTTTATAGATCAAGCCACTTCACCATCTGAGAGACAATGGTGGGACAGACGGAATCGGGGGCTGGCATTCTGCTGCAGCCTGGCTAGTTACAAGTGTGTGATTTTCACTAGGTCACGACCACTCTGAAGCTCTGCTTGGTCTCTGATGAGGGCACAATAGTGATTTTTGCCTCACTGGGCATATGAACACATAAAGGAGTTTCTGAATTTTTCACCTTTGGTTAACAATTGGATGAAAAACCAGAAGACCATTCACAATGGCTACTTCCAAAAGATACATGAGATACAGTGAAATAGGCTCTAACATCAAGCCCATCAGATTTTCTCCTTGCTTCTTTCTATTTGTCTCCATAGCCAGAAAGGAAATGACCCAAGGCCAAGCCAACAGCAGGGACTCTCCTTTGCTCTCACGCTTGTCTGCACCCCTGGCGAGGATGGCAGGAGCCCCTGTCCCCCAGCGGGGAGGGTTCCCTGACAGTGCCCAGCTAGCATTGCTCATCCTGTCCCTGGGCCAGGCCTCTAACTGGGTCATTCAGTCAGGGAATATACAAGCCAAGTGGTCATGTGCATTGCTAATCCACTCATGTGCATTCAGGGGACACCAACTCACAAAAGACTGAAATCTGTGGCATTATGTTAGCTTACTTCCCAAACCACGTGTCAGAAATGCAAGCCACGTGTTCGCAGGATGGCTACCATGCCACGAGGTGGTCCAAACAATGAATGTTTCGATTCCTATGCATTTGGAAATGAGAAGTGGTTGGCAAAGCCTGTGACGGAAGTGAGCAAACTTTCACCAACTTGTTGATGAGCTGAGAGAACGAAACGATAGCATTTCTTCTGGATCTGTCCTGGCAGCAATTCACAATAGATTAATCCTTCAATCTGCCCATTTTATGAAGACTGGTGTTCTTCCCAGCGGCACTAGAGAGGGTAAGAGCAAGGCAAAGAGCCACAGCTCTGTGAGGGAAACGATGGAGTGTCTGTGCAACCTGGTCCAGTCCCGGTGTCTCTACTCCGCTCCCCCCTACCCCAAGACCTTAACCCTAATTGAAGTCTCAGGTCTGGGGTATACCCCTGAGGAGCAGCTTCGCATCGCTCGGGAGCGACCTTCTCCGTGGCATAAACTTCCTGTAAGATGACACAGCACAATGTTACTAGACCAAACCCTCTCCAGCAGCAACCATGGCCCACAAGACCAGCTGTTACCACTTGTCTAAACCCAATGAGCAGTTCTTGAGACCTGGCATCCAGAGCTCCTGGATCCAATCCCCACTCACACCAGGAGCTTCCGAACCAGGCAGGAACTTGTCACGAAGCCCTTTCTTCTTCGACATGCCTTTATGTTTCCTGGAGATCCAGGACCATTTTCATCTGGGCACTGAAACAATATCAGATGGAACAGCAAAGGTCTGGAAAAGACGTGCAACCTGTGACTTAGCCCCCGATGTGGTTTCCGCCTGGCTGAGTTGTCCTGGTCCACTCTTATCTCTGCAGCCTGAACCTGATGAGACACAGGCGTGACCAAGGGTGTTTGGGTGGTGGTGGTTAATGCTGTGTTGTGTGTTCGCTCGCTTTAACTGGTAGGTCATCTAAAATCACACAGCTAGTGAAAAACTGTGTCTGAAACTATCTGCCTTACACGACGAGGACAGCAGCTAATTAAGTAGTTGGTCAAGTGAGCTCAGAAGGCGCAATAGCAAAGATCTGAAAATACCCGACCCCGGCTAGCGTTGGGCTGATCTGCCACTCTAAGGTGCGAAGGTAAGACGCAGGGCAATCGCCACTCTCGAGTTGCCCCACCAATGGAAAATAGCAGTGACAAATGAAGGCTGCTTTCTACTACG
>NW_011888813.1:10107110-10111815 GCF_000151845.1 Pteropus vampyrus
GCTGACCCTTGAACGACATGGGGTTGAATTGCGTGGGTCCACTTACAAGCAGATTTTTTTCAATAAATGCCATAAATGTATTTTCTCTTCCTTGTAACTTTTATAGTAACATTTTTCTCTAGCTTACTTTAGTGAAATAATACAGAAAATAATACACATAACATACGAAATATGTGTTCATTGTTTATGTCACCAGGAAGGCTTCTGGTGGAGAGTTGGCTATTGTTGGTAGTTAAGTTTTGGGAAAGTCAAAAAATTATACTTGAATTTTTGACTGAGGGGGGTCAGCGCCCTAACACCCGCATTGTTCGAGGGTCAGCTGTATGTGTCATATCACGTCCCTGGAAAACCCTGCTGCTAGCTTTCAGATCATCTGACATCCAACCACCAAGACGGCTCTGAGCCATCTCACCTTCCCTCCCTCCCTCTGCTCCCTCCCACCCACCCTGGCCGCCTTGCTGTTTCTGGACCAGAATGGACTCCCTTCAGGACCTCGCACTAGCTGTCTGTCTCCTCTACCTGCAGAATTCTCCCTCTTGATATCTACCTGCCATTGCCCCTCACCTCCTTCGGTGGGGAAAATCTCCTCTCACCATCGTCTGGTTTGTCTACAGTCATAGCCCCCAGCTGCACACCTCCTACAGGTCCTTCCCTGCTCCATCCTTGTCCACGGCATATGTTACTATGTGCAAATCATACATATTATTTATTGTGCTCATTGTCCATCTCCCGACTAGTCTATCAGTCCCAAGAGGTCGAGGTTTTTTTGTTTTGTTTTGCTCACTGCCACATCTATTCCAGTGCGTGGTACATAATGGGCAGAATAAAGAAAGAATTGAATTTTTAATGAAATTTTTAAAGTGCCAATGATCATCTTCAAGGACTTCAGTGATCATCGTCTGCTTACATCTAATACGAATGCTATTTTTCAATCTAAAAAAAGGTACTTCTTTGAGATTTCAAAGGGATTGGCTGTTACAGATTGTAAGAGCTATTTTTATCTTGTCATGCAAGCACGGGCTTCCTAGGGAAAGGCATTCCCCACGTTTTCCAGCTCTCATTCACCGCTCAGCCCGGATTCCTCCTCCGTCCCCCTCACAGGACCCGCAAAGACAAGAGGCGGATCAAACTTGGCAGGCAAACCTCCCCAGAAGAGGGACCTCGCACTCCTCCGCCAAACGGGGATGATCTGAGAGAAGGTGGAGAGCAAGATGGGGAATTCCTCACTGTGCATGTTAAGACCCTGAGGCTCAGAGAAGTGACTTGAGCAGGGGCTCACGGGCCTCTGGTGCTAAGACTGAGACTCAAGCCCACGCCTCCCAACTCCCAATACTTTATTTGTACTCTGCTTCTCTTTGTAAAGAGAATCTGGGATCTGGTTTGAGAATGGTTTCAGCTCTAAGACTCAGGACAGGGATCCCAAATAAATCTCATGACATCCATAGAGCCAGAGAAAATCAAATCTTCCTGGGAGTCAGTCCCGCATATGCACTGAAGGCAGCTAGAGCTAAGCAGAGACAGCTGTGTGTCCAGTGTTAAGTCCACGACCCACGCTGCCCTCTGACCTGGCCGTGCAGCTCACCAATGCCCACCTCCAAGCATGCAGGAGACCAGTGAGAGTGTGGGGAGCTTTGCCTTAACTCCCAGAAAATCCGTGATCACAGAGTCACCATTATGTTCAGAATGGCAGGGTGTTACTGGAGTTGGGCGACAGCAACTCTGAACTTGCAGATTGTAATAAGTGACCAAGTTCACTCTCTGTCGCAAAAGCTATTTCTGCTCCCATTCCATCCCAAAAGTGCAGAGTTCGCCAGAGCAGGCCTGGGGGTAAATCATTAGTGTCCAGAGGGTTCCTCAACTCCCATTCAACACCCCGCCCCCGGGAGGTGGGGGGCAGGATTTTCAGAAGCCCTGCTCAGTTTATATTTCAGATTATAACTCGGATTCCCTCGGAGCTCAGCTCGCATTGAAGTTTAGAGGTCACCCCTAAAGACGATGGACTTAAACTGATCCAGACTTAATGAGGTTTTGCAGTTCAGACATGAACAATACAGACTCTCTGGAGGAAAAAAAGAACATTATGCTGCTTTCTCAGAATGGCACACCCATTTTCAGTCATCTGCCTACCACTTAGAGCACACAATTGTATCTGCACCCCTCCACGGCAGGGCAGTTAGCCATCTGTGGGGCGGGGCATGACCAGCGGCTGGGGAACTCGAGAAGACTTTTCTTCCACTCTCATATGTTCCGTACCTGGGACCTGTGCCTTGAACTGACAAAACACAGTTTAACAGGAGAAAAAAACATACAAATTTTATTTGATATCAATATTTTTAGACGGTACAGGGAGCCTCAAGAGAAAGAACTGAAAATCTCCCAAGAGCGGTTAGACCAGCGGAGGTTTGTATACCATTTTAACAAAGAGTGATAAATTGTGGAGATGTGACAAACAAAAAAAGGGGGGGTGGAGGTGGGGGTGGGGTTGTAGGAAAGTAACTAGAAAATATGTGGGAGAAACTAACGGAAGATAAGGGTTATCCCAGGAAGGTTTCCTTGTACGGACTCTTAACGCTTCCATCCCCCGTCCCCAGTGATGAGAACGTTCTCGTCCTGGTACAGGCAGATCAGCTTTCTCACAGGACGTGGATGCCCTGCTTTCAAGTAGAGAGCAGGAGGGCAGAGAGCCCTTCCTGCATCTGCTGTTTCTCAACTGCCTTCAGCTCAGGTAATCAATACGCCGAAGTGGCACGCATTGGAATGGTTTGTTCTGATTCACTTCGGGACTGAAGCGAGGGCTGTCGGGCGGCGTCTTGTCCAGTGACAAGACTGAAATGTAAGAAACAAACTAGGCAGCCACGGCTTCCCAAAACTACCTCCCAAATGCAGCTTCCACAGGGTCCAATGCTGTTTCCAATACGACTATTTTTGAGTTAGGAGTTTTTTAAATGTCAAAACCCTATTCACTGTGACACAGCTTGTAACAGTCTCTTTTTCTTTTTCTTACACACACACACACACACCCCTCTCCTACACTTAGAGAAGTTTCCAGATGAACGAGAAGGAAGGGGACATTGCTCTATCTCTGCTTCTTCTTCCGGAATGCACGTGGCTAACGTGGCAGGGTCGCTGGAGAACCAGGGAATGATGCTGATAATGGAAGATAACAACGAGACAAGCCAGATGGAAGAGAAAATGCTAGAAAAAGAAGGAAGTGGTGAGCGAGGAAGAGCAGCATGGAGAATGGGGAGCTGTCCCGTTGCTGGGGAACCAAGCTCTCCAGTCCCGTCGTCACCCGGGGGCCAGAGCTGGCTGGAATAATGGAGCAACATTCTGCTCCTCCTCCAGCTTTGCTGCTGCAGGTCTCACAGGGAGCCCATAATTGTAAATGGAATTGCCCTTGGCCTCAGCATCGATTAGACTTGAGACCTTAGTGTCTGCCCATATGAGCTCAAGGCTGTCCTCACTTTCTCCCTGGGGCCAACCTCTGTGCAAATCGCGTGTCAAGACAACAGCAGTGTTGCCTCAATAAAGTGCAATTAAATTACCAAAGAAGGTTCCTTATGACACAGTCTTAGAGCTAGAGTCTTAGACCTTAGAAATGGACGTTTTCTACTATAACCAGACTTTATTAACATAGAAACTGAGGCCCAAAGAGGTTGGTCAAGGTCACATAAGTTGTTAGGAGCAGAGCCGTCACCAGGACGGCCCTCTTTCTGCTACCCACACTGCCTAGCACAACTACATTTAAATTTAGTTCATCACACATTCGGCTTGCGCTTTCGAGGAATTTTCTAGTCCCCACTCCATCTGTGCATCTTGCCATTCTACTAGCTCTGCTTTACTCAGTGCTTCCCATGGATCTATCCGTCGCACTCTCCTTAAAAGGAGAGGCGTCCAAGAGTTTAAATTGATCGCCACCTGTTTGTCATTTCAACAGCACAGAGATGGCGTAAACAGTCACGCTGAGTGCGTTCCCCACTCCTCCAAAAGGCCAGTCCTAGGTTGACAACCCGCTTGGGGCGAGAGCAGAAAATAACTGCTCCCGAGGTTTACAGCCACCAAAAATACGGTCGCCATTGTCAACTTACGGGCATACGCTGTCATTTAGAAAGGTGTTTGGTTTTCCTTTTCAGAAGTACTTCAAAGACAGCGAAGACACCAAGCGATTTGTGCATGTAACCGGTAAGATAACACGCGGAAGAAAAGGTCAAAGGCTCGGTCTGCGGACAGCCCAGCCACGAACGCCGAGGGGCACGGCTGCAGCAGGAGCCATTCCTGCAGCGCTTGGGGACCCCAGGGGCATTTTAGGGGCCATAATTGTGACAGCGTGGCTGCCTCTGGGACCCTGGAGCAGGTGTGCACCTCCTCTCCCCCAGCGCCTCGGTCAACGGCCACACCACTTGAAATGGCTGCAGGGTTTTTGAAATGCTGCCGAGTGTGAAAGAAAACCCCAGCGTCCAAATCGTCCAAATTAAGCATGCAAATCGTTACAGAACAGTAGTTGATTTCATCCTTGAGCTGTGCATCTTGGAGAAGCGGAGTACACAGCACTATTGTTTGTGAGGCACAGAGGGCATTTGATCTGTGTGCAGACACGGCACGTACAGAGACGGCCCTCTGTGCAGATGATGCCTCGGGGACTTAGAAAAACGGGATAGGGCTAAAGTTTCTCGTCTCGCTGTGCTCTCTGTTGCTTTAAGCTTTT
>NW_011888813.1:10113278-10133793 GCF_000151845.1 Pteropus vampyrus
GACATCACCTAGACGCCGGTAACCCCTCTCCAATCGCCCTCTCCCCTGGAGCTCCCTTACCCTCCTCACTTCCTTAGCACCTATCCTCAATTCTTCCAATGCAGTTTCTGAACAGACTCCTCCCCTGCGGGTTTCTCCCAGCCTCCGCCCCATGCCAACCTGCCAATGTAGTGCCCAATAAAGCTTGTGTGTGCTACTGCCACCTTGTGGTCATATCTTTCCCTTGATCAATCCCAAATCACTATATACCGCGCCCCGCCCCCACATGAAGCTGCCATGTTTATAATCACAGGACCTTGCCTTCCTGGCCTAGACTGATTGGAGGAGGTGTATGTAGCTACCCAAGCCAGGCCAATCAGATTATCTTCCTCAGAAACACAGAATCAGGATTTAGAGAATGGAAAACAGCAAGGTAGATACCCAAGTCCCCTCATAATATATTCTGCCCTACTCCAAGAAAAAGGGAGTCTCTGTTACTTGTAATAAAATCATGTTAAATAATTCAAAAACATAAATAAAAAGGCTCAGCGTAGGGAGAGATGACCTTCAGCCACTGGTAGTTAGGGAGAGCTTCAAGTTAAAAAAAAAAAAAAAAAAGACAGGCATTGGAATTAAGACTTAAAGAATTAGTTCTTCACAAGCACTCACCCAGACATGTGAATGAGCATGGTTCCTGCTCAAAGGGAAGGTGGGCCAAGACGGAGGAAATGGTGAAGCCGGAAGGGGGAAGGGAGGGGCTGAAGTCAGACACAGGCTGAAGTGAGACACAGGCTGAGCCCAACTGTGCACACCTGTGGGTGCTCAGGCTGCAAGCCAAAGAATGCCAATATACCTGAAGGAAAACCAAACTTCTCATTTCCCTGAAGTTCTGAGATGTTTCTACTACATACTGAGAATAAAATCTTAAGAGTGGAGCTAAGGTGACAATCTTCCATTCATTCTGCCTCCCTCACCTTCAAGGAAGCTAGAAAACTACAGAGAAAAGGCTGTGGAAAGAAATGCAAGGACAGCTGGCTTCCAGAACTGCTGACCTATCATCATCTGTGAATGTGGAAACCACCATCACAGACATTGGAGGGCTGCTGAAGTTCTCGAAGCAAGGCAGAAACTGTGAATGTGGTGCTTTAGGAAGTTTTGGGCAAAGGTATTAAAGATGGTTTGGAGGAGGGAATCCCAGAGCCAGAAGGTCAGGTGTGAAGAGATATAGCCTGTTGTGTGATGATGAGGCCAGTGGGAATGGGGAGACTAGAACCCAAGTCCCTCAGGGAAAAAAAGACGTCAACACTGGAACTGACTGGGGTTGGAGGAGGAATGCCTGCCCTGAAGGGGCGAAGCCAAGGGAGACTTAACTACCTAGAACCAGGGATAAAACTTTAAAAGTTAAGGAAAGAGAACGATTTTCCTTCTGGTAACAGCAGAATAGTTTCTAATAGACTAAACCTCTTGCAGATAACAACTACCAACGTTAGATTCAAAAACAAACAAATGAGCAAAAAAAACAACGAAAATACTTCCCGAAGGTAGTGCGGAGCACAAAAATAGCAAAACTGTAGAGGAGTCTACACCTGACAGAAGGGAAAGGCAGTGGGTGAACTTTTTGTTTTTCGGGACTTTTCACTAGTCAATGCCACACGAGTCACTTAAAACTTGGGCTTGAAGAACCAGAAGACAGTCTGGGGCAACTGCAGCAGCTCTGAAGTGAGAGGTAAAATCACAGAAGGAGCAAGTCTGAGAGGTAAGACCTAAATTTTGTACAAAAACTCTACCCAAATCTGTGGCTATCCATGTGTAGGGAAGATTACAAGCAGAAAAGCTAAGGCTGAACAAAATGAAAAGAAATTTAGCTGCTGCCTACTGCAAGAAAGATGGAGGTTGAAATTAGAGTTGACTCAAGATAACTGCCTGATGAAACAAAACAAATTAACATTTTTCAAGAATAACAGAATCCAGAGTCTCTACAATGTAGCGTTCACAACATCTAGGTTACAATCCAAAATGTCTAGACATATGAAGAAACAAAAAAATATAACTTTTCTTAAGAGAATGTTAAAAAGCAATAAAAAGACTGACCCCAAGATGACTCAGATGTTGGAATTAACAAACAAGGATTTTAAAACCCTATTACAACTATGCATATCATATTTTATTACAAAAAAATGCATGACATAAACAAAATACGCTCATAATGAATAAAAAACAAATAGATCCAAATGAAAAATAAAAGTCTGAAATTTTAAAATCTCCTGAATGAGCTTAAGGACAGAATGGAAATAAGAGAAGAGAGTCTATGAACTTGAAGGCAATACAGACTTACTCAGTCTATAAAACAGAGAAATAAAAACTGGAAAAAATTAGAACCTTGGGACCTATAAGGCAGGCTGGCTATCTATCTATCTATCTATCTATCTATCTATCTATCTATCTATCTATCTATCTATCCATGTATAGTAATTAAAGTCTGAGAAGAAGAAGACAGAAGGACAGGAGAGAAAGAATGAGGCACAAAAATTATTTGAAGATATAATGCTCCAAATTTCCCAAATTTGGTTAAAAAGACATAAATTTTCATATTCAAAATCAGTTAACACCAAGTAAGATACATATAAAGAAAATCATGTCTGAGTACATTATAGCCAATCCTTTTGGGGGAAAGGAGGAAAAAAGCAGAATACAAAGTGAATTCACCCAGAGGGGTGAGAAACACATTAGGTACAGAAGACTAAAGATAAAAATGACAGCAGATTTCTCATCCGAAACAATGCAAGTCAGAAGACAGTGGAGCCTCATCTTTAAAATGCTGAAAGGAAAAAAAACCTGTCAAATTAGAATTTTACACTCAGTGAAAATAACTTAAAACCAAAGTGAAATATTTTTTCAGATATACAAAAGCTAAAAGAATTCATCACGAGCAGACCTGCACTGTATGAAACGTCAAAAGAAATTCAGGTAGAGGCAAAGTAATATCCGATAGAAACCTGGATACACACAAAAGAATGAAAAGCATCATAAATGATAACTGTGTAGGTTAATATAAAGCACGTTTTCTTATTATTTAAATCTCTTTAAAAGAAAATCTATTTAAAGCAAAAATAATAACAATGAATGATAGGGTTTATAACAAACATAAAAGTAAAACATCTAACAACAACAGCACAAAGGCCAGGAGGAAAGAAATAGCAATGTGGAGTTTTAGGATTCTTACACTATATATTAATTAGTATAATATCACTTGAAGGTAGATTGTGATAAGTTAAAGGTATATACTACAAATGCTAAAGCAATAACTAAAGTAATAAAGAAATAAAGTTATTAAGTAAGCAGGAGATAAAAAAGAATCCAAGAAGAATACTCAATCCAAAAGTAGGCAGAAAAGAGTAATAAAGAACAGACTGGATGTATGAAAAACAAATAACAAAGTGGTCAATTTAAACCCAACCAAGTCAGCAATCAAATTATATATAAGTAGTCTAAATATCCCAATTAAAAGACAGATTGTCAGATGAGGAAAAACAAGACCAAATCACATGTTGCTTTCAAGAAGCCCACTTTAAATATAAACTCACAAAATAAGAGGGTGGAAGAAGATATACCACACTAACATTAATCTAAGAAAGCTGGAATGGCTCTATTAATATCAGACAGAGTAGATTTCAAATCAAGGAAATTTACCCTGCTAAAGAGTAATATTTATAAAAGGATTCAAGTCATACAAATATGTTCTCTGATCATAATGAAATTAAATTAGAAATCAATAATAGAATATTTGGAAAATTTCCAAATAACTAAAAAAAGTACATCTCTAAATAATCCAAGAGTCAAAGAAAAAATCTAAAGGGACATTAAAAAGTATTTTGAACTGAATGAAAATAAAAACACAACATATTACAAATTCACAGGCAATGCTAAAGCAGACTTAGAGGAAAATTTAAAACATTAAATGCCTATATTAAAAAAAAAGGTCTCAAATTAGTAACTTTAGTGTCTTCAAACTTAAGAAACTATAAAAGGAAGAACAAATGAAACCCAAAGCAAACAGAAGAAAAGAAATAGAATTAAAAAATTAAAAATCAATTAAACAGAAAACAAAAAATAGGAAAAAAAATTATGAAACCAAAAGCTAGTTCTTTGAGGTCAATGAAACTGATAAATCTCTAATCAGTATTATCAGGAAAAAAGGAGACATAAACTAAATTACCAATATCAGGTACGAAAAAAGTGATATGACTATAATCTATAGATATTAGAAAGTATAATAAATGGACATTATGAACAACTTTATATCAATAAATTCAATAATTTAAATTATTGACAAATCCCTGAAAAATACAAACTAACATAGATCAATAAAAAGGTAGAGAAATTGAATTTGCAGGTAAAAATCTTCCCACAAACAAGGCACCAAGCCCATATAGTCTCAGTGCTGAATTCTACCAAACATCTAAGGAAAAAAAACTATACAAATTCTATACAAACACTTCCAGGAAATTGAAGAGAGAATGCTTCCCACTTTATCCTGTGAGCCCAGGATCACTCCAATACCAAAACCGGACAAAGATATACAGCAAGTCCTCAAATAACATCATTTCATTCAATGTCATTTTGTTATAATGTTGAGGACAAAAAAAAATCCATTCCAGCCAGGGCCACTGTCTGGGTGGAGTCTGCAGGTCCTCCCCATGACTGCATGAGTTTTCTCTGGGTACTCCGGTTCCCTCTCACATCCCAGAGATGTGCTCATAAGGTGAACTGCCAGGTCTGAATTGTCTCGGTCTCAGTGAGTGTGGGTGTGTGTGTGAGTGCACCCGACCATGGAAGGGTGTCCTGTCTATGGTGGGTTCCCGCCTTGCATCCTGAGCTGCCAGGACAGGCTCCACCCACTCACAAACCTGAACTAGAATCGGCCTCTTGGAAAATAATTATCTGATTTCTTTGTATTCTTCTCTCTTAAATATACATATAGCTCACATGTATTTTAATGTTTAATACTAGAAGTGTTTGGGGTCTTTAGAAGTTTGGTGATATTTGTCAGAACAAAAAAATTGCTATAAGAATTTAACTCTTGTTTATATCGATTGCCTATGGTAAAATTGGTTTTGTTATACATTGCTTCGCTTAAAGTTAGAGTTTCCAAAAACCTATTGATGGCAAGTGAGGACTTACTGTACAAGCAAAGAAAACTAAAGACCAAACCCTTTGGGAACATACATGCAAAAATTAACAAAACAGTTTAACAAATCAAATCCAATAATAAATGTAAAAAGTTAACATATGACAAAATGGGGTCTATTCCAGGAATACAGAGTTAATTTAACACTAGAAAAATCAATATAATTCACCATAATAACAACTAAAGAGAAAAGTCAGGTGATCATCTCAGAAGACAGAGAAAAAGCATTTGACAAAATCCAACATCTATCCTTGGTATACTCTATCAGCAAACCAGGAATAGAAAGGAGCATTCTTTATTTGATAAAGCACATCTACTAAAAACAAACAAACAAACATATAGCCACTTAAAGGTGGAAGACTGAACACTTTTCTCCTACGATCAGGACCAAGGCAAGCTTTTCTGTTCTCACCACTTCTATTAAACATTGAATTGGAGGTTTGAGCCAGAACCAGAAGGGAAGGAAAAAAAAAAGACAATCTACAAAACAGATTCTAGAACTAATAAGTGAGTTCAGCAAGGTTGCGGAACACAACGTCAATATACTAAAAGCAGTTGTATTTTTGTATCTTGGCAAACACCAATTAAAATACAAAATATAATTTATAATAACATAAAAATATTGAAATACCGAGGAATAAATCTGATAAAAGATGTGTAAGACTCATATTCTAAGAACTACAAAGCATTACTGAGAGAAATTAAAGACATAAATAAATGGACACATATACCATGTTCATGGATTAAAAGACTCAATACCATTAAGATATTAATTCTCTTAGAATTGATCTAAAATTTAATATAATCCCAGTCGAAATCCCAGCAGGCCTTTCTGTAGCAGTTGCCAAGCTGAATAACAATTCATACATAAATACAAAGGACTTCAAGTTGTCAAAACAACTTTCAAACAAGAATAAATTTGGAGAAATTTTGCTACATGATCCTAAGACTTACTATAAATCTACAACAATAAAGATGGTATGGTACTGGCATTAAGACAGACAAACAGATCAATGGAATAAAATAGAGTCCAGAAATAGACTCAGACATATTTGGCCAATAAATTTTAAACAAGGCTACAAAAGTAATTTAGTAAGAAAGGAAGTTTTTTCAACTAATGGTTCTGGAACTATTTGAAATCCATATATTAAAAAATGAATTTTAATACATACCTTGTACTATATATATAAATCAACTCAAAATGGACCACAGATATAAATGTAAAACTATAAAACTTTCAGAGAAAAACATAAGAAAAAAGTCTTTGAGATCTCATGTTAGACAAATACCTCTTAGATATAACACCAAAAGTGTAATCCACAAAAGAAAAATTTTATAAAGTGGACTTCAAAATTCAGAATGTCTGCTCTTCAAAAGACATGATTAAGAAGATGAAAATATAGGTCACAGATTGTGATAAAACATTTGTATATCTCATATCTGACAAAGAACTTATATCAAGAATATGTTATTTAAAAAAATCTCAAAACTCAATAAGTAAATAATCAAACCAATAACATAATGGGAAAAAAGTATCAACAGAGACTTCACTATAAAGATATATTAATGGCAAATAAGAACATGAGAAGATGTTCAACATCATTAGTAAGTAGGGAAATGCAAATTAAATCTATAATGAGATGCTACCCCTACATACCTGGCTAAAATTTTTAAAGGATCACGCCAAGTTTTGGCAAGGATGGGAAGCAACCATAGCTCTCAGACACTGCTGGTGGGAATGTAAAATGGTACAAATAATTTGAGAAGCATTTGGTAGTTTCTTTAAAATTAAACACACCTATCCAGCCATTCCAGGCATAAGCATTTACCCAAGAGAAACGAAAGCACATGATCCCACATACATTTGTACACAAATGTTCACAGCAGCTCTACTTCTGAGAGCCTTAAACTAGAAACAGCTCAAATGCCCATCAAAAGGTGAATGCAAAAACTAATTAATTGTATGTAACAATAGAATATCACGTCAGCAATAAAGAAGATTGAAGAGTTAATATGTACTCTATGTATGTATCTTACACGTGGATGAATCTTAAAATAATTATGCTGAATGACAGAAGCTAGACACACTCTCTCAAAAAGTATATACTATATGATTCCATTTACATAAAATTCTAGCTAGTGCAAAGTAATTTATGGAGAAAGAAGGCAGATTTGTGGTCACTTGCAAGGGTGGGGAGGAATAAAAGGAGAATGAATAAGTTTTTGCAGGTAATGGATATCTTCATTATCCGGATTGTTAGGTTGGGTTTACAGGTGTATACATATGTCAAAACTGAACATTCTGCATACTTTGAAAATAGGCAGTGTATTAAATATCAATTATACCTCAATAAAGGTTATCTTTTAAAAAAAAGATTACCTGATATATATGCTTCTTAATGTTTTCCACCAACGTGCCCCTATAAAATAAAAGGAATAAAACCCAGGGTCTGGAGATATAAGCCATGGCAGCCAGCCACAAAAGCCAACTTTAAGTCTCACGCTATATCTTAAAAATTCATACACGTTATTTCCTAGTCTCTAAACAATCTGTGTTTGTTTTAATATACACTTAATGTTTTCAATATGAATTACTAGTTAGATCGTATAACATTTCCCCTTCCCCCCCAATTCTTCAGGTTCAATAGATACCACGGGAGGATGTGCCTTATTTTCCTTGTGGTGTTGCTTACCCTGGCACACAAGGAAGAGGACTATAAAAATTTTTTAGCAGCACAACTGCCATGTCTAGATGCTTTTACTATCTTTCTGTTGTGTTAGTCGCCCTTCCCCCAAATCCTCTTTTTTGTACTTGTAATTTCTGGGAAACGGGGCAGAAAATATAGTTGCCAGTGTTAGATACTCCTTTCCTCTTTTAAGCAACACCTGTGAATTCCAAATGTTTAACATTTAATCGATTTGAAAGAAAAAAAATATATAGTAGACTCTTCATTCATTCAGGAAGGGGCACTTTTGGTTTTGATTAACTGAATAGTCTAGATATCCCAGAAAATCTTTTTCTGTTGTTGTTGACTTTCCACTGGATTAGACAATGCCTCAGGATTATAATTATGAACTTCAGATTTCACTATGCAGCCCTGAGGCTGTGGAGAAAGGCGGGGGAGAATCCGCTGCGGCTTGACCCTCTGGACAAATCTCGCAGGTCTACGGACATGTCGGTCTGCTACTGTTTCCTGGGTACTTACTAACAACACGCCATTGAATGAATCTCGAGTATTTGAGCTTGCTTTTTTCTGACAAACCATTTGTAATTTTATGATGCTTTTTACATAAGTAGTTTTAAATAAATGCACATGTCACTTTCTCTAGAATTAATGAAATCATTTAAAATTACTTTTTAGAATAGTACATCTAAGCCAGTTCAACGGTGGCCAGGTTGACCTCGGCTTGCCAGAGAAGATGATGTCATAGAGAGGAGGTAAGTCCCTAAGTTCTAATTTCTTGAGGACTTTCTCTTTCCCCTTACACTTCAGTGCTTGAGAAATGTCAGTGCTATCATCAGAGCATTTATGAGGTTGCAAGTAGCTTAAAGCAGGGCTTCTCAGACTTTAATGTGCATAGAGATCACATGGGATCTTGTTAAAATGCAAATCTGGATTCAACAGGTCAGGACTGGAGCCTAAGATTCTGCATTTCTGACAAGCTCCAGCAAAGTACAATATATATGCTGCCGGCTCTAGAAAACACTTAGCAAGGGCTTAACGTGCAGTGGTTCTGAATGTGCCGTAGCTGGATCAGCGGCACCAGCAACACCTGGGAGTATGAGCGGGGAATGCAAGTTCTTAAGCCCCACCCCAGACCTTCCAAATCAGAAACTCTGGTGGTAGAGCCCAGCGGTCTGTGTGTTAATAAGCCTTCCAGAAGATTCTGATGCCTGCTGATATCCGAGAACCACTGGCTTAGAGGATGAGGAATAACTGACTGCAACTCGTGAAAAACAGCTCCATTTCAAAAGGTCTGCAGTTCTAAGAGAAAGCCATGGAAACTTCAAGAAGAAACCTGGTAATAGAGGGCTATTTTAAACCAGAATATGTTTAAGTCTTCCAAGAGAAATGATCAGTTCTAACACTTTTTAAAGAAAATACAATGTGAAAAACACAAACATAAAAGCTTTTTTGTTGACAAGGTACAATCCATACACCACCAGCATAATCACGGGCTCCATTTTCCCATGTTTATAATAAACATGTCACAATCGTATTTTCTAAAACTCTCTTCTTTTTCCAAACTCTATGCATAAATTACAACACATAAAACTACAGCTATTCTTAAACTTTACGAACCTTAAATAATATGTGAGAACATCACAAAACGATCAGGAAAATACAACACAGCTACTGATTTATACTGACAAAACAAAAACCTATCAGTTGGGCAAACAATATAATTAGAAGATCTTATTTATAATGATGTTGACAGATTGATTTTACCCCAATATTTCCACTGATAACCCAATGAGGATGAGGTCAGCCAGATGATTATTTTGAATAATTCTGCCACTTACCTAGAGATTTTTTTAAAATCACTATCGTAGGCACCAGATAAAAGAAACCTAGCTATACGCGTTAAGTAACAAAGACTCGAGAGACAGATTGAATCACAGGGAAAGGTAGGCAGCTGACATACCATAATTCAATAAAAACAGAAAAATATTAATGAAGAAAACTAAATTTTTATACTCAGGCTCCCCTGAAGGTCATGAGAATGGAAAAGATATAAAAATTAGTATCTATAAAAAGGACAGTCGAGAACATAAATAGGCATCGATCACAGCGAGTGGCTTGGGGCCACATGAACTCAAAGCTGAACAATTGTGATCGTGCTCATGCTTCATTCATCTCATGCAGAGAGCAGCTACACACATCCGTCTTCTCCATCCACGCCTTATTCTCTTCCTGCTGTACTAAGAAAAGCATTCACACCAGCAGATGCCTCTCAACGTGGGACCCAGGGACTGGTGTCATCCGCCTCACCCGGAAATGCTGTTCGTGGGAGAGGCAGCCTCTCTTGGGTCCCTCCCTGGGCCTGTTGAATCAGAATCTGTATTTGAACATCTCTAGGAGATCTGTGGGCATTCTGTTTGAGAGACACTGCTCCAGCCTCGGATCCAACGGGACACCCCCCATGGCTGTCTGTGGTTGGTGCTGATATGAAGACACCCCCTCTCAGTCACCCTGTGCTAACATATTGGTTTGGGAGGGTGTTCCTTGTAAGGACGTAAATGTCCTTTATCAAACTATGTCTGATTTTGGAATAGAAATTCGAAGGGACAGTATTACGCTTGTTTTACAGGCTGAGAAAAACCAGTCTTATAAAATTTAAGTGAATTATTGAAGGTCAAAGCTTATCATTAGCAAAATACTAACAGAAAGCCATGCTCCTTCTTATTTAGGTTACACCATACTATCTGGTGTTCCCTGGAGATCCCAGAAAGGAAAGAGAAAAGCTCCCACTTAAGCTGGGCCATGTGATTCTGACCATCTGACCCATAATAAAGAATGTCGCTGTAGCTCCATTTCTTCTCTTTTTAACAGCAGCAAATTCAAATTAAGACTCATTCCCCAAGACCCCTGCTCAGTTGCTCCTCACTTATCTTCCCATTATTTGGAATTTTGCCTGCATCTGGATTTTTTTCTTTCTCCTTTTTTCCTATCATGGAGTTCAGAGAGAATATACCTCAGCTTCCTCTGTGATGGGGAAAAAAAAAAATCTCAGGACTCATTTTCAAAGGAACACTAAAATTTTACTTTTTTTAGCCCTTAAACAGAGGAATCTGTCAAACTGAAGACTTAATCCAGAGCTCTCTGAATCTGGCTTTGAAGAATTCTGCACCGGAGTTAGGGCAGAGGCTTCCAAACCAAGTCCCTATAGCAAACTGCCCTAGCTGCAGAGAACACAGGAAGAGAAAAATTAGTCACCTTCTAGGCTAGCGTTTCTCAAACTCTGCTGTACATCAAAATTTTCTAGGTAGCTTTTAAAAAGCCCCATGCCCAGGCCATACCCCAGACCAATTAAGTTAGAATCTCTGGACGTAGAACCAGGCATCGTAGTATTTCAAACTCTCCAGGTGATTCCCATACACGTCTGAGTTTGAGAACCTCTGAGCCAGGCAGTGACATCCATTACCTCACACCAATGCCATGAGGTCAGTCCTGTGCACAGCCCACACCCCTCGTGTTTACTCCATTCTTCCTTCATGCCGGAGGGCAGAGTCTTGGGGTCTTGGGGGCTATAATTCCACCCACATTCCAGAACCTCCTCTTCTAAAACAGCTGCTTCAATTGAGGGTATATATATTTCTTGCAATGCTCTTCCATTTAATAAAGAAATTCTTTCTCATTCCCTTAATAGTCCTTCCCATTAAAGCATAAGCCACGAACAGCGGATGAATTATACTTAAGCAGTGAGTATAAAGGACAGCTGTTTTATCTCAATAGAGCATTTTCTCTTTATGATTCCATTATTTTACTCGGGCACGACACGCCTAATGCTTTAAGTAAGGTACAGCCTTTTTTTTTTTTTTTTTTTTTTAAGTTGAGGTGAAATTTCAGCTGGAAATCGACTCTAAAAGATCTTCAGAAAACAGTTCGTATATTTATTTTTTTATGAGCAGCTGAAGGCTGATCAAAACATTCCTCCCAAGCCACAAAACGTGTAACCCTGGCAATTTTTCAGGGCTATTTTTGGTCACACTGAACACGGGTCGAGACATGGAACAACATTTTATTTTAATTATTCTTCTCGAACCGTCTGAATCTTCAAGCAGCAATACTTAGAGACACCGATTCACGGTTAGTGGGTAACGCAGCTTTTTTTTTTCACCCTGCAATGACCTAGTACAGAGAAAACATACTGAATAAACTTTTTACCAAAGAGGAGCACGCTATTAACTTGTCCTTGAATTACAACTGCCTGTGCGTGAACTTCTAGAATAGTTTCCAGACTGTCCTTTCAACAAGCAGAGCTCGCTGAGTTTGCCAGACTCACTTGCTCACCTTTGTCTGTGCTGTTCCTTGGCGACTCCTCTTGACGGCCTATCCTATTCGAGGTCCTCCTTTCGCTCCAGTCCATCTCCTTACATCCTCTTTGGTTTTGCTTTTACCTATTCGTAATAGGGATCTTCAAAGGAGCTCCCCAAAATGAAGGAGTCAGAGTCACAATTGATTTTCTGTTAACACTGGAAGGAAGATTTATGTCTGTGCTCATAGAAAGATACATGATTTGTAATACCCAGTTAGTCCAAAAGAATTAAAGTCCCATATTCTACTCCATAAATTTGGTTCTATTTAATAATAAAAGACCACATTATTAAAGACGAAGATTAAACAGTCGTAAATAATAGTTTAGTGCTGATCTTGAGTCTTTCCAATACATCGATACTCTTGGCTAAGGTCACTGGAGGCAAAACACAGCCACCAGACAAGCTGTTTCAGGTGAGAAATGAGGGGCAGATGAGAAACTTGCCAGCATCTTAACAGCACTGCATGATGATGAAGGGCACAGGGCTCCAGAATCCGGCAGACTTGAGTTCAAATCCTGGCTGTGCCACTAGTATCAGCCATGTGTCCCCAGGTCACACATTCAGTCTCTGTGACCATCTCTATCCCTAAAACACAAATAATGGCAATAATAGCCTTCATAGGGCCATGAGGATTAGTGCTTAGAAAGTAGCGACTGCATGTTGGCTATCCTTACTGCATTTTAAAGAGAGACATGCAACCCAAACAAACCCATGAGGCAAGAAGAGTAGGTATCACTTCTGTCCACTTTACCGATGAGAAAAGTGAGGCTCGTAGAGATGACATAAATTCATCCTCCACATATTTCTTTCTAGAATGCAGAAATGATTGTGCTGTTCCCCGTTTAAAGCTCTTAAAGTGAGTCTTGTCCTGAGGAAATTACAGAGGCATAAAGTCCAAAGTCCTCACCCTGGTATACTCCCTCGATGAGAATTTATATATACATATATCCCCACCCCCACCACAAAAAAAAAAGAAAAAAAAGAAACGAACTCAACCTCAAATCATTTCTGCCACAAAGCCTTTCTGCAGTGCCACAGACCACGCTCCTTCTTCTCGCTCTGGGCTCCCACTCTACCTGCACACACTTCTAACAAAGCACTCAGGGCGTTTTTCTGAGCACACTGGTTTATGTGTCTGAATCCACACTCTAAACAGGAAGCTCCTTAAGAACAAGGACAATGTCCTATTCATCTTTGTAATCCTAGCATCTAGCCTATCACCAGACAACCTGGTAGATATTCCGTAAAGTGCTTGACGAATGAATGAATGAACTGTCCAAAGCCATCCAACAAGTACCTGGCAAGGCCAAAGCAGACTCCGTATCTTCCAACTTCCTATTGGGTCATCTTTCGCTGGGACAACACTGCCTTTGCCCATATGTGAATGACAGCTCTGAAAAGACTTGTGGTTCAACCTCTGTATCCAGAATGGACTTGCCATTACTTTAGGCCACGTATTAAAACAAACAAACAAAGACAATAACAACAAAACTGTGTGTATTGATTTATGTATCTGCAAAAGAAGGCTCATGATACTGGACTTTAGAATACAGGGGAGGTAGGGGAGGAACAGAAAAACCAGTTAGATAATATTGACAAGTTCCTTCTTGAAAAGCGCCTTAATCTAAAACTGTCACAGTAGTAAATATATTTAGGTAACAATAATAATACCAAATGCCACAGTTTATTGCAATCCTTTCTTCTGAGGCTTTCAATTGGAACTGAAAACACGATTACTAATTAAATTAGACAACAGGAGGTATCATTTTCCAAATGGAACCCTAGTGATATAAATGAGTTACTGCAGCTTCTCAAATTTCTCACTGTCACCCAAAGAGAGGGTTATTCACTTGGCTAGAGTCAACTCAGAAAAACAGATCCATATCCTCCATTTGTTCTTTTATCTGAAATGCGGTTCCTCTATGTGTTTTCTAAGTGGTTACCGAGCCCTATAAGACCACAAAGATGTCACAGCCCAGTTCCTCCCCTCAAGGAGCTTAACGTACAGGGGTGGGTGGAGGAGAGCACAGATGGTGAGAAACCTATAGTCATGACTCAGGCAAAAAAAAAAAATAAAGTCTGAAGGCAGGAGATAAAGAGCAGGGGACTCACATTTCTCATCTTGGAGGAATGTGGGTAAAAAGGAAAAGCAGAGTTTTACGGTGGAACGGGTGAAGGAGGAGACTGTGATCTTTAGGGGGCCTGAGAACATTCCATTTTCTTTTTTCTTAAATTCAATTGTAGAGTGGAATGCATGAAACTCTTGACTCATCTGTTAATTAAAGACTTTTCCAGATTGTGCTTTTAAAGGTATTAGAAGGTGGTAAAAATTGCTCTATGGTCAAATGGAAATTTGGGAGTATTTAATAAAATAAAAATAAAACATTTTTCATTTTAAAATAAAAATACATTTTTGTTGTTGTTGTTGAAACACATCTCAGGTCTTTTAATAATGAAAAGGTGGATTCAGAATCTCCTTGAAGGAGACACACTATGCAGTTTTCACCAAATTAATGCAAGACTTTTTTGTTTGATTTTTAGAAGCATCTTGCTGGCTAGTGTTGGGGAAAACCCACATGGAAAATATTGGTCTAGTGGAAATGATATATAAATCACCTACCCTTCTTATTATAAGAACTTTGTCAAGTTTAAAAAGAAAAAAAAAAGTGTGCCTATAATGGAGAAATAAACGGGGCATTATAGTGATTGTCCATAGCAGCAGAGGGACTTTAAAATTCTACTAATATAACTTTGGGTCCTGCTCACCACTTACACTGTGTGACCTTGGTTCAAAATTGCCTAAACTTTCTCAGCCTCAGTTCCCACATCAGTCAAATGGGAATAATGACATTACTTGCCCGTAAGGGTAAGTGGGAACATTTGAATCAAATCATCCAGCAGAGCGCCTAGCACAGAGCAAACCTGCAACGGTCAGAAACAATCATGAGATAATCAAAGGTGACAGAGGGGCCCCAGAGAGAGGGTGACAGAGGTTAGTCCTCTGCAGCTGTGTCTTCTTATTCTAAAACAAAAATCCACTCACTTGATTACAAGTGAAAAACTCCACAGGCCACATGGGAAAAGAAAAAAAAATACGCCAAAATGGAAGAAAAGTCTAAAGAAAACTCTTCTCAAGCCAAATTTTCATGGAAATGAGTTTGATGTGAAATTACAAAAACAGTGTCCTTGGCTATTTCTACTTTTCTATGAAATCTGATGTCCAGATATCACAATGTATCAGAAAAGCAAAGAAAACACAAAAATAGCAGGATAAATACTTTTAGTTGTTTTCTTTCTTCATTCCTTCAAATTGGTGTTTGCATGATGGCGGTGGAAGGAAATGCCATACCCACCCATGGAAAATTCACAGCAGATTTCAGGATCCAGCATATTTCTGAGGAACGACATAGAGGTAGTAGCAGAGCCAGCAACAAGCGACCATGTGACACATGATAAGATCAAGACTTTGAAAACAGAGACTTCGCTTGGCCAGGTAAATTAGTTTTTACTAATGCCTTTGAAAAGACCTGCTTAATACAGACCTAAAATTAAGCAAATCCTCACACTACAGTTTCATAGTACACATTTAAAAAAAAAAAAAAAATCTTCCATGTAAAGTTGCCCGGGACAGCAAAGCAACCAGTTAGGGGAAAAAAAAAAGAATGAGATCTATGACTTCAAAAATCAAATTTCACTATGATAAAGTGTCCAAAGTCTGCTGCTAACAGAAGTTTGCATAGAATATCCCTCGATGTAAGCGTATCAAATTGGGTCTTGGAAATTTTCTATAGTGATCTGGAAATAATAAGTATTTGCAAATGTGAAGGAACTGAATGAATAAGTGAACAAGTGAATGAATGGAGTAGCTGAGTCTCCGTATCTATGAGTTGGAAGAGCTCTAAGACACCGACCAACCTGGATTTTGGTTTGTACACTACGTCATAGGAAGCTCACTACCTCTCCACTGTGATGCAACATAATGTGCCACGACGAATCCCTTCCAGAGGTTTCAATTTCTCCAACTTATCTTCTGTGAGTGGTAAAGATGCAGGTGTTCCCAAGAGTGAAGTACTTGAGCAGATGATACTTTGTCACCAACATTCTCATGTTCACCTTATATGTTAGCTAAGTACTTCTCATCACATGTAATTTCCCTATCTCATCATCGACTGTGGGGTTCTCCCACCCTGAAAAGTAACTTCACGAAGGTAAAGACCTTGCCTTTCCTCAGCACCTAGCCCACTACCTGCACAGCCATGGTAGGTGTGCCTTAAATCACAGGTCCCCAACCCCTGCCGAGGACTGGTACTGGGCTGCACAGCAGGAGGTGAGTGGCGGGCTGGAGAGCGTAGCTTCCTCCGTATCTGCAGCCGCTCCCCAGCACTGGCATCACCACCTCAGCTCCGCCTCAGGTCATCAGGCATTAGATTCTCATAGGAGCATCGATCTCTGGTGCCAAAACGGTTGGGGATCTCTGCATTATACATTTGTTGGATATATGGTTAGAATCGGACTGTGGAAGTAGATGCTTTTCCTTCCTTACTTCATTTCAAACATTGTTTTGGTGGTACTGTCATCAGGAGTCACCTGGCCAGTCTCAAGATATGTGTGCATCCCTGGGTCAACGTTTACACCTCTTCTTTGCAAAACTGAGCACGTGAACTATGCCCTCAAAGGTGCCCTGTGTTAGTAATATTCTAAGATTACTTGGGGAAATATAAATCCAAGTACTTGAGTTATCACAATTAATAAAGTTTAGAACGGTCAGAACAATTAAATGCATTATCGAATTAGTCATGGTGTTTTCAAGTTAGCTCACTGCTCTGCCAACTCACAAATTGTACTTTTCTGCAGTTGGCCTTTGGAAAGAGTGGACCGATGAGATGGCTAATGTCCACTCACTAAAAAGGGAGCCATCCTCCCCCTCCTCTCCTATCCAGAGAATTCCTGCAGCCTATTTGCAAGATTTCTAATTGGAGATGCAAGCGTCATTTAATTAAGTGGTTCTTGGCAATTGTGATTTTTCCTGCCACCAATGGGTTAACGCGCTGAGATCTTCTTTTGTTTTACAAAGGGGCAAGAAAACACATTGAGCTGATACAGTCCATTATTAAAATTGCATTTCAGCAAAGGCAAATAACTCCAGCCACCTGACCTGGGCTTAGCCATCATCTTCCCTTGCTACAACCTAAGGCTATTACATTAAGAGCATGAGCAAAGCAATCGAGCTGACAGTAACACAAACTCCCCTGGTAGATGGAAACCATCAATCCTGTTGGTGAAGTATTTAGCTACAAAAAGACAAAAGACATTCCTTGATTGAAGGATAAGAGGAAGGAATTCACAGGCACTTTTCAATCAGAGCTGGATCGCATATACTTGAAGAAAAAACAGTTTCAACCGCCAGATGATAAATTTGCTTCCAGAAAGCATGAGAGCCGACAAGTACACCCCAGCGAAGACTCAGGACAAAGTTAGGGGTGAATGAAGTCATTCTTATCTGTTCCACGTTCACCTTGGATGCTCATGGTCCCCACCCACTCCCTGCAATGTAGGTTCTCCAGAAATGAAGTCAAGCAGGCACAAGACTGACCTCTTTAGCTTCAGCAGTGTTAAGTAATATTACTAAGCTCGAAGTCTTGATTTAGATGTCAGTGAAATTAGCAGGAGTGTTTAGAAACCAGAGATACGGTGCTGGGTTATTAAAAAAAAACAAAATGAAAACCAAAAACTCAGACTATTCTTTTCAGCCGAACTTCGGCTCTGGTTGTCTGGGCCAGAGTGCTAGTGGTAACGAATTCCACCTCGACTAAAAAGGGAACCAGTGGCAGGAAATCTATTCCTCCGGCAAGGTTGCCGGGCAACGAGCAAGCTTTTGGCATGTGGCTGACGTCTCCAGGCAGCCTGGACTACACAAAGTAAGCTCCTCCATCACTTATAACTAACTTGATTTTGATGGATTAAACCCGAACCAAAACATACTGTAACTCACTCGCTTCCGAATTCAGGAATCGAGGCGAGAAAGAGAATATGCCAACGGCCAGCTAAAGACTAACTTATCGGGAAAAGTAGAATTCACTAAAGTTCACTCTCCCGTGTGATGGATCTCTTGCATCGTCTAGTAGCCACGTGATTTTGTTTCAACAAGAACATCCAAAAGCAATGGGTAAAAATAGCATCCAAGAGTACTTGGGGAAAATATTAGTGTTATAAAGATGGAGCCTCGAGGTAATGAGGAGTTCTGGATTCAAATACATCTCTGTGTCTGGTATTGGTGAAGGTGTTCGCACCTTCTTCAGCAAACATCTGAGCACTGCAGTCAGTAATCAACAAGGGCTCATTAGGGGCTCAGAGGTTTCAACCTGTGTGCTGAAAAAGCCTTTGGGCCAGGCCTTATTTAGAATATTTACTATTCGGGCATAAGGTAAAACGGTTTCTTCTCACCAACCAAGTTCTTCTGCAAAAGGTAAATTTGGCATTGACTGTTGGTTTATGAAACCACCTCCAAGATATATCAACTGAGCTGACCAGACTCCCTAAATGGTTGGCATTAAAGGCTTAAGGGCCATGCTTGTCCTTTCTCAGAATCCTGGTATGAAGCTGGCCTACCTGCCAGGGCTCTGAATGACATAAAATACACTCACGCTTGATCTCGAACTTTTCCTTCTTTTAGAAAAACATCCTCCACAGCATTCATAATGTATCGGCTCCTTCGGTTAGAGCCTCTTCAGAACACTGAACACACTTGCATCGACAGAGTGCTTCCTCGTCACATGCAATCCTACATCCGTGACCATTAGTGGGCACAGGGCTGCTGTAGGAGACACGGAGGGCAGATGTACCCAGACCAAGCAGACCAGCAAATCTCGCCCACACCTCTCCAAGGAGCGTCGGGTGAAATCAAATTGTGCCCATCGGCTCCTTCTAATGCGGAGAACGCATATACGACTTCAAGTGAAGCACTTTCATGCTCCAGCCATGGCATGTCCCATTTGTGGCCTTGTCAGCTCCTGGTCCATTATGGATCCATTATGCCTGTAGTCAGTTTCCATGTTTCTTGCAACACATTAAAATGCACTGCAGGAGCTAAAAGCAGCCTCCTCTGTAACCATTATGATGATAAAATGCAACTTGATGGAAATTGATATATTATTATTGCTCTGTAACAAGACATATGCCCTCAGGAAACAAAGACTTGTTAGTTTTAATACGAAAAAGAGGCTTAATGGGTATCCCCATGAGCTTGTAGAGGTGGCTGAGCAGGTGCATGGTACTGTCACTCTCCACAAGTCTAACACTTGCCCACTCTTTAAGGTCTAGTCCCCACGCCACTCCAGAAATCCTCTGCTAAGTCCTTCTTCCCCCGACGAAACTCTCCCTGTTACTGTAACTTTGCCCCTGCACGGAACCTTTCTACTTTATACCCATCCTTTGCAGATGACTACCCTCTCTCCTACAGGTGTATGTTCCCCAAGTGCAGGCTCGGGGCCTTATTCAGTTCATGTGAGATGACTTTGTTTTTCAGTGGAAGAGAACAAAATGGCATGTACATATAACCCCCTAAAATTAAAAATTTAGTTTATGGATAATCTGGGATACCTGGTCAAACCATCGGAACTATGGCAAAGACAGAAGAGTCTGCGGTATCGGTATGAAGTCAGCCGACTGGCTCCACCTTCCTACCGGGGTCCACGTTGCTCCCTGTAGTTAACGTAGTAAATAGTGGCTTTGCAGAGCAATCAGTAAGTAGAGGCCATGAAAAAATGAGGAGTAAATGATATTTTTCCTAATGGTTTTCTTTCTTAAAAAAAAAGTAATACGAATGTATTGTATAACCTTGGTCTTTTTCATATATACACACATATTTATACAAACAAATTTTCTCTTTACCCGATGAGTTTGCAAGGTTGCATCTTTCAAGTTTATTAATAACAGCAACTCACTAGTTCCCAATTCAGAACTCATCACTGTTTGTAATTAATTATTTTTTGCTTCTTAGTTTGTCTCTCCACAAAGGATTGTGAGCACTCTAAGGTTAGAAACCATTTTATCCTGAGCCCTATCAGCACCAAACATGACTACAGGACGCACCAAGTAAATATGTGTTGAATGATCAAAGCCTGAATTAATTAATCAATTGATTATTTAATGCCTAACTGAAGCTCTAGCTTGTTTTCAAAATAAGACCACCAATTTAGCAACTGGGCTGCTGATCTCGCCATGGATTTTGCTTCAGAGAAACTCTGGCAAACTAGAACACTGAATTCAGCTCACACCCTCCTACAGGGGAATCTTAGGGAGCCTGC
>NW_011888813.1:10134093-10152821 GCF_000151845.1 Pteropus vampyrus
CCTCTCTCTCTCCCTCTCTCTCTCCCTCTCTCTCTCCCTCTCTCCCTTAATCCCTGCCCCACATTTGCTCATATTTCCTCATACTGCACTTCAGATAATTATATTATTCTCCACATGTACATTTCTGTTTGTCAGAATATATGTTTTAATTTTTTATCCAGAAGAAAACATCATAAATATATGCATGCATGCAAATCGGCTATACATATGGCTCTGTGCATATCATCACAGTATTATGTTTATTTATTCTTGCTAATATATCAGGGTAACAGACATGGAAAAATCAAAGCAGTAGATCATCTTTAAAATTATTCATATTTGACTCTAGGACACTAACAGTTTAAACACTAGACTTCCCTTCTATTCTTAATTCTGTTTAGCTTAAGCTATTACGACTAATTTATGTTTCAAAGGCAAACACTAACTGATCATATGGGATAATATATGTAAAAGTAACTCTATAATTACAGCCTAAAGTAAATGTAAGTTATTACCATAATAATTATGGTATTTCTCTTCAATTTATGTGTACGTCTATATGTCTACGTATTACATAATATATGTAGCCTAACACAATAGTTTTCAAATACCTGTTCACAAACCACATTGCTTTTATTCTGAAATTAAATTCTTACTGATGTTTTTTGGATTGTTCAAAGGCCATTGTTTTATGAAATTATCATGATAACAGTGATAATTTTTAAAGCCCTTAGCTGCAAAAAAAAAAAAAGGTAAAGAAAATTTTATTTTGAAATTTTACAAATCCATAGAACCTAAGTCTGAAAAAAGCTAATCCAGGAAACAAAACACCCACGTTTCCACAGTCTGCTTGGGGAGATAAAGTAAGGTTCCCTTTTACCGTTAGTTACCCCAATCCCAGCAACCTCTGGTACATCCTGAGGGCCCGCTTCCGAGCTGAGCTCGCCCTGGTCCCCGGCACTTGGCACCTATTTAGAAGACACCTCTAATCTTAAACTAGTCCTAGGTGGGGGTGGGGAGCTGAGGGAGGCATTGAATCTCATTTATTATAGGCAAAGAGACTTCAAAGTCTCCATCTGATGGCTCAAACATCCATAACAGAATTGGTATTTCTTTTTAGAGTTAAGGCATGGTCAAGTCACAGGCTCGCTTGCATGGTCCAGTTTTCATCTTGGAGGCTAGACAGGCTCTGTGTCCTTTGATCTGGTTACAAACAGGCCTGTATTAAGCTATCTCCAGTCTGCCTGAGGGCATCAGTCTGGAATGCAAGAATGGGAGCTTCAGCCTGTGAGGTTCCCAAATCTTCATTTATGTTACATTTTTTTTCCAGCAGGCCGGCTAAGGCTCCTTCAGTGGAAGGCAACAACGTGATGCCTGCGAACTGTAGTAATGCACAGCGGCATCGTAAAGCAGGACTAGGGAGTTCTGTCTCCATCCTCAGCACCAGGAATTCAGGTGAAGGACAGGGGAACTATAAGCAAGCACCAGAACCCTAGATTACACTTCCATTAAGCAACTCACAGGCATTTAACAAGCGCCCAGGAGTTCCAAGCACTGTGCTCTAAAGATGCAAAAAAGGAACCACCATCTTTGGTCATCAAAGCATCCATGGTCCACTGCCCACCACCTCAAGGACTCCATTCCTCCTATTTTGAGACCTTATGCTCCTAGACTTGACAGTGCAGGCCTTCATTTTCAAAATAAAAACGTATAAAAAACTTGTGATGGCTGGAAGATATTCTATGTGAAATAACGTGCAGTCACCAGTAAACATTTCCAGCAGCACAGCCAGTATTTCCCTATTTCCTGGACAATTTACTGAAAATCTTCCACCCCTTCTTTCGTAGGCTGAGGGTGTCTGCTGTGCCAAATTACCTGCTGGTGACAGAGAGAAACCAATGTATTCTGCATTGCCCAGGGATAAAACTGAAAAAAGAGAGAGAGAGGTATTCTTGACAAACAGTAGACTCTGAACTAAACCAGTGTGACCTGTCACCAAGAGACTTTTAATGGTGGATGATCAGAGATGGTGAGAAAGCAACTTGATTGTTTTTCCCCAGTTTATACCACATCGTCCATTAAAAAAAAAAAAAAACTAAGAATACCCAAGTTCTTGGGTGACCGCTTCATGCAAACATGGAAATGGTGCCACAGAGACCACCGTTTCTTCGACTCCTCCAGATGGAAAAGGTACTGCTTTTAATGCCATGCTTACTGGACAGCCACCATCCAAAGCACAACGCCATCACTGTAAGGCAGAGAGAGAATATATTCTGTGGGGTAGAGACGTGTACACGACAGCCTCAACACTCAGGCAATAATAGTCTCCTTCTCGTGGGAGTGGTGGGCCGTGCACACGAATATTTCTGGCTGGCCTTAAAAGAAAAAAAACTCTTTGAGAGAGCAGCGACCTTAAACATCTTATCAGCCTTTGAAGTTATGCACAACGACATCCTTTGGTTTCTCGCCCGGGGCAGAGGTTTAAGCTTTAAGACTCCATTTACTTACCAAGAATTGTGGAAATATTTTCACTGCAGCGCCAGGCAAAAGAGCCAAATTTTTCAAATGGCAAATGATAGAATGGCGAAGTGGGGAAAACATCCTTTACATGGGCACTCCATCGGGCTAAGCGGATCAGGAGCTGCAGGCCTAACTTGTTGGGGTGAATCTCCTTTATTTTTAGTCTTCTACACTATTCGGATCAGTTTTGTGGGACTTATAGCAAAGTCACAAAGCAGAGGTAGGTTCCGATGCTTCGACCTTCCCTGGTCTTATCAACACCACGACATTGCTGTAACCCATCTCGCCCGCCTCACAAAAGGGCGTCCCCCCAGCTCCCTCCAATGGCGCCTCTCAAGTAGGAGTCTAAGGTGCTGATATCATTCTTCTATGGAGCGGGGGGCGGGCGATGAGGGGGGCCTAATGCCCACTCTCCCTTAGTGCCTCCACACAGGTCTTCTCTAGGGTGCCCAGACTGGTGTTTATTCCCTACGGTGGGACCTATCTTGTCTGGTTGACCACTCCATCCCTGCATGCTGTGTGAGCAGTGCTGGGTACACAACAAGTACTCTCGACACGCTTACAGAACAAAGGCCTGGCTACCCCCACTTCCAACATTTTCCCTTCCCCTTCTGCCAGCTATCTACCTGTTTTGGGGTACATTCTATTTTTAGGGCCTCACCCATGATGCGATCTCGGACATCAGAACTTTCTCTTGCCAGAGCAGTTTAGTTTATTTTCGTTTCAAATTCATGTCATGATAAAAGTTATTAGGCAAGACCCCAAAAAGCTGGGAACCCAGGGATTCTGGGGACCTAGTAAAAGTTGCCTAAGAAAAAGTAATAATATAATATACCATCACTTTCATGATTTGATGATCTGCGTAAAACTAATTCCTGAATTGGAGCCAAACACTTAAAGGAAAACAGAAGGAAATCTGTTGCCTAGAGATTTATCTTTCTTCTTCAAAGAACTTAGAGTTGCTTCTATAGTACATGATGTTAGGATAGGCCTTGGGCCAATCATTGTAAAGAGCATCTGAAAAATCACTCAGAATTGTGCGCTCAGTTGTTTTGTGAAGGATATAACTATTTGTTTGCTTAAGTGACGCGGTAAGGATTGTTGGAAGAGTTCCGTGAAAATATTAGCTAAATTCAGGTCCCTACCAGCAAATAGAGCATGCAATTCACCTATGTGTCACAATCACGCAGATCATCTCTGACTTATAGGTATGAGTAATGTATAAACAAACTGAACCCCATCAAACAAACAAGTGACTTTAGTTCACAATAGAAAAGTAAACATGACCCTTGGCTGAAGTTAGCCTTTAACTCTAAACTGTCTTATACACACAATAAAACAAGCTCGTACGGGGGCCTGGCGGGTGTCTCCACGTGGGCTGCGGTAAATTTTCCTAATTGAAGGTGATGCTGAGTCAACACGAAGGGGCTCCTGGCACACGTTGGTGGAGGACCTTTTCACCCGAAACTCATCAAGAGACCCCGCCTCATGGAGGGGGCTCCATTTGGCCTTCACAGCAAAGAGGTCGCACAGTTCCCCATAATTACACAAAGGGAATGATTTGGTAAGGAAGGACTATAAAGTAGTGCTTGTGGGGTTAATCGAGGTAAAAAGACAAGCCTAATTAAAGGAGCCCTCTGCTTAAACAAGATGGGAGTTGAAAAGGAGGAAAATCAAGCAAAACTCAGGAGGTACAATCCCCAAATACGCAACTTGTAATTTCGAATAAAGCTGGAGGATGACAGAACTTGAGTCACTTAACAAAATATTCGATACCCATTTAGGATCCACAGCCCCCGAGCAGCCATCTAATTGCTCCCGAGATCAATTACCCTGGTGGCAGACCCCAAGGGTGCTCTCCAGCCCGTTCCACTGCTGGTTGGGAAGTCAGAGAAAATGAATATCCAGGTTAGGTTTGATGCTCACGACTTTTCAAGGGTTACTCAGATCTCAGAAATAAGGATTGGGAGGTCAAGGGGAAAGCACAGGCATGACTGTCTGGCCCTTTAGAATGGTGAAAATAAAATCTCATTTTTTTTGCACCTATAAAGGGTCAGCAAGTTAGTTTTCCAAATATTCAGAGAAAAATATTTTACTCTATGAAAGTCAAACAAATGAACAAACAAAAACCCATTGACTTTCTTTCTTAAATTTTATTTTATTTTAGCAAGAGGAAAGTAGGAGAGTTGGGGCTTTGTCTGTATTTTTTTGTTGTTCACTTTGATTTTTTTGTTTACTTTTGTTTCAATTTTTTAAAAAATCGGTAACCTCTGCATATGGTACAAAATTCAAAAGGTTCAAACGGATATGCAGTAAAAAGTAAGTAATCTTATCACCCCTGTCATCAGCCACCCAACCTCATTCCTTGGCAAGGGAAAAAAAAAAAAAAACGGAAAAAAACAGCAAATACACTACCAAAGGAAAAAAACAAAACAAAACACAACAAAAGAAAGAAAACAATTATCTAAATCTGGCGTATCCTTTCAGATATAATCTATATAAATACTAGCATTTTTCCCTTCGTGAAAACAAAACAAAACAATGGTTTTTATAAACTGTTCCACCTTTTCATTTTCCACTTTAACACGTCTTCCAGATCACTCTGCATCAGTACATATAGAGCTGCCTTATTTCGTACAAGTGCAAGCACATCTGTAGGGTACATTTAGGAAGAAGAATCGCTTGCCCCAAAATATTAGCATTTTCTACTTCGATTACCATTACCAATGTGCTTTTCCTAGAGGCTATATCAATTTATACTCTCATCAGCACTGAGTTTGCCTGTCCTCACTTTGGCTAATACAGAGTACTATCACATTCTGAACTTCACCGACCTGACAGGTAAAAATGATGTCTTAAAGTTTTAGTTTATATTTCTCTAATTAGTGCTGAGGGTAAGCATCTATTCATATGTTTAACAGCAATTTATTTCCTCTATGTCAACTGCAATGTCATATTCTAGGTGACTTTCTACCAATTCCTTTTCTTTATTAAAAGCAATCTCTCTAGTAAATAATATTCAATATCCAAATTGGTCTTTGTGTAGTTCTTTATAGTTCTTTAAGCCCATTCATATATTTTTTTAATTTAATAAGTGCAAGAAGCTAGTAAGAAGGCATAAAAATAGTATTCCTATTTTCTAGCTCAGGAAGCCAAGGTTTAGACAGTTAGCAGATTTGGCCAAAGAGCTCACAGAAAGTTGTATCTAATGTTAGAATTCATGTGGTTTACCTTCTAGTCTAATGGGGTGTGTGTGTGTGTGTGTGTTTACTACATCAAAATGTCTCTTAGTTGTAGAAAAGAATAGAAAGAAAACGTTCTCTTTTCTTCTGATGAGAAATTTGCACTTTCTATTTGCCTCGCCAGTTTCCGTGTATAAGAAGCAAATAAGAAATACTAACACTTTGTTCTCATTCTGTTGTTCCAGCCAAAGCCTAGACAAGCTGATTCTACGTACACCATCAGTGTATCAACCTGTTATTATCGACCTGGATGGGCAGGGTATTGGGTGGGTATCAGAGGAGGACTAATACACACCTTTCCCCGGAAGTCTGGGACCCTGGACAGGCCTTTCCATATTGCATGACACTGGGGAGAGAATGAATGAATGAACTCCAGCGAAGGGGCAGAAGGAGGACAGAGGAAAAGAAGGTTACAGACCATATGGACCCGTCATTTTTTTTTTTTTTTGACAACTGACAAGGAATGCTTCTGGGTTCAACTTATGATATTGATTCCCAAGTATTCCCTGGCCTGTCCCTGGGAATCTGGTCTCTAGTTTATCAGAAAGGGGCTTTGGGATGAAAAGTATCCGAATGATTTGGGAAAAGGGACAGGAAAGATCTTTAAAAGCTAGAACTATATTGTGCCCATATTGCAGGGCAATTGGGCAAGAGAGCCAGAGCTGTGAGCAATGGGGCAAAAACAGAAAGAGGCAAACCCAGTCAGAGCTGCCTCTGAGGACCTGGCATGCAGCCACCAGAACCTGCAGGCAGGAAAGGGCTTGGTGAGCACAGCAGGAGTTGAGTCAGCTAAGCTGTGCTGAAGGGCTCTAGAACTAAATTGCACTGGGTGTGACTTAGATCTAAAACCCTGCCATCTTCTCACCAAACTCCTGTCTTCAAGGCCAGTGTAGCCAGAAGATGCGACGAGCAATAGTTCACAAATCTGAGCTTACACTTTTAATGAAAGGTACCATTTCACCCTTTAATTTAGTTACTACATCAATCTGTTCATTTCCTTTAACAGTAGTTCCTTCCTTAGATGCACAGGAAAAACTCTCCTCCCATTTCCCACTCTCACTGAAGCATTAATATTCATCAAGTCGAAGAATCCTGGGATAGCAAGCATGTTAGGATTGTTTAGAAATTCTATCATCTAAAGGAGCTCCCGTCCCATTCATAGGGTGGGTGAGAAGTGCAATGCAGCCAAACATTGGAAAGGTGGGAATCTAATCAGCTCTTGGTGGCACCACTACTGGCTTCACCCAGCCAGCCCCGAGAGCTGGCCCAGAGCCCACACTGCAGCCTGACTCTGCCTAGGTAGCTGGAGACAGGGCCTCCTGGCAAGACTTCAGCAGTACATCTGCTCACCGGGGCAGGGCAGGTGCTAAAGGCGAAGCTTCCGTGGCGAGCACGGGAAGGAGGCCTTAGACATCACACAAACATGGTCTCATGTCATGCAGGAGTTAGGAACGAAAGCCAAAACATGAGGCAAAAACCAGGTGTAGACAAAATTACTTTAAAATTAAAAATGGCTTCAAAATGGAGTAACCTGAAAAATCCACAACGTGTACCGTGCATATTGAAAACTTGCTTCTAATTCTCCAGACGATATCTATCTATCCATCCATCCATCCATCCATCCATCCATCCATCCATCCATCCATCCATCATCTACCTACCTATCTACCTACCTACCTACGTACCTATCTTTGCCTAGAGCATATGGTTAAAACCTGCATGAAGTATCTCCACTAAATTCAAAGGGCAAGGCAGAAAAAACAAATTCGTAGTGCAGGGAAAAGGTTGTACGAAGTCAGAAAATAGAATGCACTGACACGGATTGCGGACCGGGACAGCGGCGGTGCCAAACTCAGAGCTGACAGGCAGACAGTCCACTGGGAAAAGCATCTGCCCGGCTGATGCTGCGGGCGTGCACGGGGCGTGCAGGGGTGGGGGGCTGAGCACAGGCCCCTCGTCCATCCCTGGTTCTCAGCCAGGAAAACGAGACGGGGGAGGAGGGTGGTTTGGGCTCAGAAACAGGATAGGGACCTGGGGGCCACTTTGGGGAACCAACAAAAAGAACGAAGACTTAAGGTCAAGGCTCGACTAAGCAACAAGGACTCTGGGATCAAGTTCCCTAAACACTGCCTCAGGTCAAGATTCGTCATCCCAGGTCTTGGACAAACCCCACCCCTCAGGGAAGGCTGAGCTGGCCTTGGCTACACGGTGAGGAGCAATGCTTACGTTTGGAGCCCAAGGGACCGGCCGACCTGCCAAGGCACGGACGAGAGAGGAAGCACGCAGGTGGCACCATCTCTGGGGCTACAGCAGGCCCAGGAGAGCCAGATGAAAAGTAGGGGCAACGACTGGGCCAGGTGGGCTGTAGCTTGATTTTTATTACCTGGCTGAGATGCTCAATGGATGTTCTGCAACCTATTCACATGTGCAGGCTTAGGCCTCTCTTAACAGGAAACCTCTTCCTATTTATCACTTCAGATTCTTGCCGCTTTCTCCGGAAGGCACAGTGCTGCCGAAAATCATAAGGAAAGTGTTATTACAGAGTCATAGGACCCTTTTTTTTTTTTTTTTAAACTCGATGTATTAGAACCTCTGTGTACAAATAGCAACTGGGAGCAAATGTGAGGAGAGGGTGTTGCGTCCAGTAAAGTTATTCTCGTTAGCTCCGGGACCTGGCAGCAACAGCTGAGGGGACAGAGGCAGTTGAACTAGCTCAGATACATACACGAGGGGAAGCAAGGGGTCTTGCAAAAGCAGCGATGGTCTGCCAGGCTAGTATTCCTTGCACGAACTGTCACGTGCATGGGCAAGTGGCTGGCTAGGTTGTGGCCCTGTGTAGCCCCTGGATCACTGGTGACAGGACGGGGCCATCCCCCTCTCACAGCCTGTTCTGACTGGATGCAAGGAGCGGGGAGCCATATCCTGTCCGCAAGTCACCTGTACAATTCCATCGTGGTACAGAAGCTTTGGACAGCAAAACCCTAGCCCTGGAATACAAGGCTTTACGAAGTAATATATCTTGTCGCTGACTTTAGAAGTGACTCCAGAGCCAGTTTACAAGCCTGAGTCTCATTAGTTCATAATGACCTATTGTTATGGACCCCAAATTACATTACCCAGCAAGTATTACCTGCTTTCCAGTGATTTATTTTTTGATATCTCTGAGAATATCCAAAAGAAAAATAAAACCAGCTATACCACTCACCGAAGGCGTGGTGCCTGCCAGTCACCAGGATCAGGGCTTTATAGACACCCATTTGGCTCTCAGAGGACCTAACTTTCTCACGATCATACAGCCCATCAGTAGACAAGCTGGTCCCCACCTCGTAACTCTGCTCTGTGGCCTCCAGATACAGCCTCAGTTTAGACATTTCCAACAAAAGTGCTCTAGATTATTTAAACGTGTAGCAACTGCCATGCCTATGGCCAGACCAACTGGAAAGGATTCTGGCAGTAAATGACAAGTAAGGGAGTCCAGGTGCCTTCCGGCTGAAATCAGCCCTGCGTGTAACCTCAGGAGTACAGGATGCACGGTCTCAAGTGAGATGAGTAGGGGATGCAGAATGGCCACCTGGGCTTGAGCAGCAGGTGGGGATCCACACGGGCTCTGGAGAGGAAGGAAGGGAAGATGCCCTGTTTGGCGGGCATCACCAAGAAAGAGGTGGCTTCCAGGATGAGGATGTGGCCTTGAGTAACCTTGATGGCCTTGGGGCACCTTCAAAGGCAATGCCTAGTTTCACAGGCATCAGGGAAACATGGTAGCAGAGGAGGGAGTCTCCCAGAAATACCCGAAGGAGAGTTATCTGTGCAATTTGTGAGGAAGGCTGTCTATTGTTACTGTCACTTTGGTTAGGTTGGTGTGACCCCACCACAAGGCTGGGAAGGGAGGAACGCGTGTGAAGGGAAAGGGGTTCCAGTGTGATTGTTACAGTAATTCACCATCACATCGAAATGACAAGACTCTATTTTGCTCTTTTGTCTCCTCCTGGGGCCCTCTCTGTAGCAGCAGCTACTTCCCTTCCTTGACCTGTTTCTATGAAGTGGGATTTTCCCACTCGATTTCTTATAAGAAAACTACTTCTAAATAAGCATCGCTAAATTTGCTGCCATACCATCAATTCATGGCAAAATCACCTAATCATATGTGCTAGGAAGAGAGTTTAGTTATCAACAGATTTTGAGCATCGGTGCCAGTCATCATAGCGGTATATGGAAAGAATAAAATCCACTCACATTAGCCCCCAAAGGCATCTCTATCCTTATACCCATGAAAAAAATAGGGATGGATGGACTTGGACTTGGGGAGGAAAGTGTATATATAAGATCCATCCAAGGGTGGTGGGGGGGGGGCGTCAAAAAGTTAGAAAATTGTATCACTATCAAAAAGCACATAATTTGCAAATTTTTGTATGTGTGTGAGCAGATCGTGCCATGTACTTTTAGGCAACATATTAAAATTCTACTTCCAAGTAGTCATCTGCAAGATTTTTCTGATCCTTCTCATTTACCCACTATCACTTAACCAGCTACCCTCCACCAGACTTGGAACAGAAAGCTGCACTAGAAATTTTCCGCCCACCATTTTGCAGAACTGAGCCCTCACACATACCTTCGAAGGGTTACTATGAGGACATTACACAGACCTTGATGCTGTCAAAACTACGCTCAGTTAAGCTAATAGAGGATGTTCCATTTCAAAACATGCCCATGTTATGTCCTGATGAGGAGTTATCAAAAAAAAAGGAATTGGGACCACTTTTGAATGATGACATCCGTACTACCACAGCGATTCACCTATCAAGCTAATTTAGGTTTAGAGCCAAAATCAACACTGCTGTCAGAGAGTTGATTTCTATTCATTTAAAAATTTCCAGGCTAAAGAGAGATCAGTGGGAATTTTAATGTCTTAGGAAAAAGGAGAAAAAAAAAGAGAACGTAAGTACTGCACATGGCAACAAGAATTGGAACTCTCAATTTAACCAGCAAGTGTTTACCAAGCATCCAGTATAAGGGTCCATTCTGCACAGGGAGGAGACGCCAAAACACAGCCTCTGTCCTGAAGATGATGATGATGAAGATGACCGCTAACGACTATTGAAATGACTTACTGTAAACCAAGGAGTATCTTCTGTCTTTTACTAAATTAATTCTCATCAGGGACTATTATTAATAGGTACATTTCATAGGTGAGTAAATTGAGGCACATTAAGTAGAAATATTTGAATAGTACTTCTCATAGATGAGTTGCAAATAATTTTAATGTTCTCTCTCATTTGATTCTCACAAGAACCACAGTGAGGCAGGCAGGACCAGAAGAGTCCCACAGCCACACGGCGGTTATGGCAGAACCACAACTTCTATAAAGAGATAGCATTAAAAGGCCGTCCTGTGAGATCCAAATGAGGTACCAACAAGGAATTCTATTAAAATTCACTTAGGAGAGGATCACTTCCTGTGCAACCACTACCCCTTAGGGTAGGTTGTATTCAGAGGGGCAGAAAGGCAAGGGGACACCATTTCAGATGGCAAGGGGAGCCAGAGAGAAGTATGGAGGTAGATTAAGTACGAGGTGTACTTGGAGATCAGGAAGTAAATCGGTTTGGTTTGAGGGAGGCTCAACGGGGCAATCACCAGGAGATAGCAATGGCAGGAAATGGGGAACCACTGCGGATTATGCGCAGAGCGAGGTAGGATCAAAGGAATTAAAATGGTCAGGATTTCCAGAAGGTGAGTTTAGAGGGAAGGATAGTCAAAAAATAATGGTAAAGGAGAAAGTTAGGATAATTGTGGTTGCTGAATAAATGATAGGATAAATACTACAGAATAAATTGCTGTATATTCTAAATTACAAAGAAATGTCAAACATAAAAATAAGCAGAACCAACTCTCCAAATCGAAGGGCTTTCATGCAGACTGAAAGAGAACCCATAGAATCTCTACGAAAATGTCTACGACTCAGATCTTGTCTCTGAATTGTTTCTAACTTTATCCTCTTTTTAATGGCTAATCCTCGGGTTGCCTCACAGGCTCTCACTCCCTGCTAAAAAGTGAAAGCTACACATCATCATCATTAATAATAAATGGAAAGGACTCAGGTTCCTGCACTTGACAGGAAAAGCATAAAGACAGAACAAGCCCTGAAAGTACACTTGAAGGTGATAATGATTCATCACAGTTAAACATCTCCAAAACCCTCCATGAAAAACCGTACCCAGCCTGGCCTGTTACGCGTCGGATTGCGTCCCCTAAAAAGATGTGCTGAAGTCCTAACTCCTGAAACCTCAGAATGTGACCTTATTTGCAAATAGGGTCTTGCAGATGCAATGAGTTAAGATGAGGGCATACTGGAATAGGGTGGGCCCTCAACCCAATACAACTGGGGTCCTTACAAGAAAAGGAGAGACACCGATAGAAACAGAGAGAACACGGTATGGCACTGGAGGCAGAGACTGGAGCTGTGATGCCACAGCCAAGGAACGCCATGAATCGCCAGCAACACCAGGAGCCGGGAGAAAGGCACAGGGCAGATCCTCCCACACAGCCTTCAGTCTGCACGGTCCCTGCCGACACCTGGATTTGTGAATTCTAATCCCCCGAACGTATGAGAGAACACATTTCTGTTGCTTTAAAGGCACTCCGTAGTACTTTCTTACAGCAGCTGTAGGACACTGATACACTAACTCCATCTCAGCTGTTGGGAGGTCGGACAGAAGGGAAAACCCAGGCTCGTTAAAGCTTGGGAGACTGGAGTTCCAGGCTCCATTCTGCAAATCCTCCCAGTTAACCCCGCTGGACCCAGTGTCCATGTCCTCGAAATGAAGTACTTGGGCAGGATGAGCCGTCAGTCCTCTCTTAGGTTTGAAGCTCTGTGATTCTATCACATCATAGCCAAGAAAGTCATTTGCTCTAATACCTACTGAAGGTAAGAGTACAATGGGGCTGAAAAAAAAGGAAAATGTTTTCAAATTCAAGAAACCTACAAACACCAGTAGAAGTCAAGGAGAAAGCGAAAAGAAAGAGTAATTAGTGGTGGTGGTTGCATTTACCCTATGCCACATAATCATTCCATCTTCACGTCAAATCTGGCCTGCAGCCCTCATGCCATAGCGAGTTAATACAAAGAGACGCCAGGAGCTGCCAGACGCAGAAAATTAATACATGGGATGCAAGGAGGATCTTAGCAACCTACACTTCATTTTCCAAACCTGCTCATGTCAAGGTCATTTAACCCCAGAAAGACAAAACCTGCTGCGTGGCAAAGAAAGAAAAAAAGAAAGAAAGAGAACCTGGCATCGACATTGTCCCCCAGTCCTTACCCCAATAATACCACGTCCTTTCTGTCGCACATAATTCCCGGCTGGTGGGCGCTTCGGAATGACTAGAAATTAATGATTAGTGAAACAAACCCCACTAGAAAAGACCAACAAGAAATTCCTGTAACAACCTCACACGTACACTCGATTCTATTTTACCTTTCTTTCTTGAGAGTAAATTGCGGCTGTCAAATTACACCCTTTCATTACTGTCACCGACTCTTTTAAAAACGGCTAATCAGAAAAGCCTATAGAGGTATTTAATCAGATTTTTTTTTTTTTTTCTTCAAATGACCTAATGTTTTGGTACGAAACTGCTGCCAGCTCATGCTGGGCAGAAATTTAGCACTGTCAGCATTTAATTATTATTTTATCACGGATTTCTTTACTTTCCTACAGGGAAGAAATAACTTAAAAAAAATTTTTTTTTTAAATGCAACAAACGCTTAGCTTTAAAAATTGCAAGGCACTGCCCTCGTTATTGTGCTTTGTCAAAAATGACTAATTCGGGGCATGAGACATATCACAGAGGTGCACTTCTGAAGTTAGTAAGTGGTACCGCCATCACCCAGAACACGGACAGCATGACGTGAAATCGTGCTCATTGTGCTGGGTCTGGGGAGAGGAAATCGTCTGCGACTCCTCTGTGTTTGCGTGTGACCGCAGCTCCCATGTATTCCAAACGGCGTCCCCTGCCCTAGGACACCTGAATGAAGCCCGTGGGCCGCTCTTTCTCCTCATCGTCCCCACCGTCGTCTCTTCCCCTCGAACCACGGCTCCTTTCTCCCTGCTTTGGAGTCGAGCTCTGGGAACAGGCTGGGGATGCTTGGCGCAGGCAAGAGAGCAACAATTATTTATTGAGCATCTACTGTAAGCAAGCGATTACATTATGTGCTGCGAACGCCACGTGGTTTAAACCTAAGTAACGAAGGGGTGCCTGGGGAAGATTCACAGGTAAGAACAAAGCCGGCTGTTTATCAGGGCGTGGTACGATGCATGAGTGGAAGCATAAGAAAGGTGACACCGGCTCCCAAGGGTGCCTGTGCCGCCGACACACACTTCATTTCAAAGCAGAACCTTAAGACTCTTCTCCCAAATCTCTCCTTCTGCCAAATCTCTCCCTCTGCCAGCCCCCTAAATTTCTCCCATCTTAATAAATGCCGCCTCTTACATGTCGGCATCCCAGGACCTCCTTGGCCCTCCCGGCTTCCATCCCAATAATCCAGAAAGCTCTCCTCATCTTCACTTCAGTACTTCCCCTTATTCTATCCAGTCCAGGGCCATCACTCTCCTGGTCTCTACGATCACACTCACGCTCACCTCAGGACCATTCTACACACGACGCAAAGTGATGCTCTAAACAGAAACTCGACCGTGCCATTCCCACGTCTGAAACTGGGCAATGGCTTCCACGGCATCTAGAAGAACCCCAGCCTCCTCCCTGAGCCTCCTGCCCCTGAACCACCTACCCCTGGGCCTCATCGGGCCACCCTCTCCCTCACATTCACACTGTTCCAAGCCCCCAAACAAGCCAGGCTCCCTCCGTCAGCCTCAGGGGCTTTGCACATGCCGTGCCCTCAGCTTGCAAGCTCTTCCTTCTACCATCTGCAGAAGAAACTACTTGTGGATTTTTAAAACTCTCTGTACATGTCACCTCCTCAGAGCTGGCCCCTAGCCTCTGCGTCTTTCCTTGCTTTTCATCACAATTTGCAGTTGTTTTACTTGTTTGTTTACTTGTTAATTATATATAAATTCCTTGCTGGCCAGGGCCTCCTCTGTCCTTTTCACTGCTACAAGCCCACCCACTGACATAATGCCTGACACAAACCAGATTCAATATTTTATTAAATGAATGAGTCAAGCGTTTGTTATTTATTTCCCAAGAAAGTATACATAGGAGGAAGGTCCTATATGTATTTACACATAGTTTGGGTCATGGATGATTTCGTTCTTTTTTCTTTTTTTTAATTGAGGTATAATTGACATATAACATTATATTAGTTTTGGGTGTACGACATAATGTTTGATATTTGTAGATATTATAAAATGATCGCCACAATAAGTCTAGTTAACATGCGTCGCCATACACAGTTGGAACTTCTTTCCTTCCGATGAGAACTTTTAAGATCTACTTTCTTAGCAACTTCCAAATATGCAATACAGCATTGTTAACTAGAGTCACCACGCTGTACACTTTGGCCCTTGCTTAGATAACCTTCAAGTGGAGCTGAATATTAGTCTTTTTGTCAGTTCCCACCATCGGACCCAGATGACCCACGGACAGCGGGGAGGGCCAAAGGAATAGATGTGAGAAGTGGGTGCCAGGCCCGGAGTCACGGAAAGGGTGGAGGTGGTGAAAAGCCACGGTGATCTTGGGTGAGCAGCAGGCTAAGACAAGACTTCCCACTAAGATTCGGCCCGGCTCTGCTGTTGCTGCAGCTGCTGCTCACCTTCTATTTCTATCTCCTAGAGGAAGGGCTGCTTCCTCCATGAGATGGCTGTGTTTTTACACTGAGCACCGTACAATGAAGCCATTTAAAAGAGATGGTTACTACAGAGGTCTGCCTACACACACAGTTAACACAGAAACCTCAAGGAAACCTTGATGTGGCCAGAAAACCTTGGTCGTGACAAATCAGTTCAACATATATTTTTGAGGCCAGACATTGCTCTAGTCAATGGAGATTTGGAGCTAAAATTAAAAAAGAAAAATAGTCTCTGCCTTGAAGAAACTTATAGATCAGAGAGGGAGGGAGTCTCCTACACAGCATCTCTATATACCTGTTCTCCGATCTATGCCCATGAAATAGCACGCTCATCAGTGACTGATAGGAATTGGGGCTGATGCTATTACAGCTAGGGACCCATGAATGTCTGCCTCTTGCCCCTCACCCTAACTCCTTCCCCTTCCCACCCAGTGAGCTATACACAGGAACAGACTCAATGGGAACCCAAGTTCAACTTGATCATGAGCTGAGCTGACACGGCACTCTGGAGAGACTTATTCACCTTGCCACACACAAGAGAGGAGACGCGTGGAGCCACACTGTACATTTGAAGGCACTGTGATCTTGCCCACCATTGCTTGAGGCCCATTTTATTTTCTATAATTTGGCACATCAGTTTCACAGTTGCTCCACCCAAGTGGCATGAAGGGCGGTTGAAGGCTGGAGCTGAAATGCATGATATTTCTTGCAGCACATCCTGTGATGAATTTCGTCTCTTTCCCATCTTACAGCCCAGGAAGTAGGCTTGGAGATGTAAGGAGACTGCCTGAGATCGCAGCCACAGGGGAGCTGAGCAGGATCTAAACCCAGGTCTTTTAATCCTAAATTCGGTTCGCTACTTTTGCATTGAGCCTAAGCATAATAGTAAAGTTACATGTATGATGTCGTAGGTATATGTAGGAAGCAGATTTTATGACAAACCCATAACCGCTGTCAGCAAAACAAAAGCAACCGTTTCTAGAAATTTCAAACTGTGGTAAGACTTCAGCTACATTGAATAGCTATCCAAAACAACCCAGAAATTTAAATGAGAAAGAAGGATCTCCGAGTAGCTAAAAAGCCCTTGCACTGGGCACTGCCCTCAAAGACTGTCCCCTTGAACTTTTGTTCAGAACCTACTGACCCTCCCTTTGAACTTAATTCTAATTAGTTGTGTTGTCTGGTTTCTTAGCCTCTAGCCAGGTAGATGTGGCAAATTAAAATGGACTCCTGGAGAAGTGATAGATTCAAAGTGAAAAAAAAAAATAAATCACAATAGAGCAGCAGTTGGCAAATTGTTCCTGTAAAGATAAAGATCAAACAGTAAATATTTTACACATCGTCGATCATACCTTCTCTGATGTGACTGTTCAACTCTACCATTGTCACCACTGTCCCTCAAAAGAAGCAAACAGATGAGAGTGGCTCTGTCCCAATAAGATTTTACTTACAAAAACAGGTGGTGGGTCGAATTTGGCCCAGAGGCTATAGTTTGCCACCCATGGAATAGAGAAAAGCTTCAAAGCCAACACAATATCTATGAAATCTTAGTAATCTGGGGCCATATCATAAAGAAATAAATAATCCTAACCTCAAAAGCCCTCGGGACAACTGTATTACAAAAGAGTATGATTCTTCATCATAAAATTATAAAATTTTAGCAATCTAAAAAAGCTTGGGAACATTATGCCCCAATTCTCCATTTTTGTAGATGAAGAAATAAATTCTCAGAGATGTTAAGAGACTTGCAAAAGGTCAAACAGCTAATTAATGATTAAACTTAAATTAGAACCGGTTTTGACTCTAAGTTTAGAACTCTTTCCATTATTTCATGTCTATTATTTTAGCCTTTCGGTAACAATGGAATGGAGGAAATGCTCATTTAATTAAAACACTACACCCTTGAGATTGTTAAGATTCTGGAATCATTAAAGTACACAGCTCCGGATATTTATAAAGATGATTTTGAATCATCAAGGCAAAGGTTAAATTAGGTTTAACGTACTCAGAGAATATAATGTCAGAAGTAGTGCTAAAAAGAAAACATTTCGAATAATTAAAAAATTAATATATGTGGAAATTCTTATTCTCCCTTGTATGTGGGAAAATGAGGTATCATTGCCAGTTAGTGTATGAAAAGCTTGCCTTCATATTTGATCAATTTAGACACGTTCATAAATTCTGACCAGTTCCAGGACAGCCCAAGAATCGTCGAGGTATTGGCAGGCCCCGAGTAATTTCTCAACTTGCTGGGCACCCATATTCATTCAATTACCTTATCTAACGAAACAACAAAAGCCATCTTCAGCCCTACCTGTCCCTTTCTCTTTTCTATCATTACTGATGTCTTCTGCTCCTTTTCTGAATTAATTAGGAAATAAAAATAGAAGCCCTGACATGTTTATAAAGATTCAGAGTGCTGGTTAAACATGAAAGAACAGAGGTTGAGAACACAGAGGTGACAAATTTTATTTCTGTGATGACAAGTTAGAGTTGTCCTGCCAGCTGGCCCTTGCAGCAGCCAGAAGCATGCACCTGTCTACAGAGCAGTCAGAAAGGGAGCGGGAGCTGGAAAAGGCTGGGGGCCCAGTGGCCTTCCATGCCATGCAAATGAGTTCTCATTGCTCGATGGCATCCTGGGGCGGGGCCTGACCGCTCCAGACGCTGGGGGAGGCAGAGAGACCACTTCCGTTTTCCTGACCACAAAGGCGGTCCTGTTCCTGCTTACAGACCCTGCCTAGAGCAGAGCTCTGGTTCCCGGAGTTCACTTTGTTCAGACTCCCACTGGGCAGGAAAAGGGCAAAGGGGGTGGGTGGGTCCCCTATGCTTCTGAGTGTATACTTCCCAGTTTGACAGACCTGCCAGAGAAAATGAGAAGCGATAAGTGATTGGGCCCCGATTAGATCAGCCACCTTGGGAAAGGTGCTGAGACAGAGATATTTCACCGAAATAAGGAGAAACCTGGGAATAGATTTCTGGCAAGCAATCCCCGAAGTAGATACGGTCTGAATTGGAAATGGATTTCATGGGCAGATAAAGTCTAATAAATGACAGGTCACTCGAAAATCATATATCATCGAGTCTCATACAGTGTCTGTGAAATTTGTTATCAATAATTGAACACCGGGAGAACCTAGCCCTTAGCAAATATTTAATTTCAAAACATATCTACTGATTTACTCAGATAC
>NW_011888813.1:10152871-10155840 GCF_000151845.1 Pteropus vampyrus
AAAAAAAAAAATAAATCACAATAGAGCAGCAGTTGGCAAATTGTTCCTGTAAAGATAAAGATCAAACAGTAAATATTTTACACATCGTCGATCATACCTTCTCTGATGTGACTGTTCAACTCTACCATTGTCACCACTGTCCCTCAAAAGAAGCAAACAGATGAGAGTGGCTCTGTCCCAATAAGATTTTACTTACAAAAACAGGTGGTGGGTCGAATTTGGCCCAGAGGCTATAGTTTGCCACCCATGGAATAGAGAAAAGCTTCAAAGCCAACACAATATCTATGAAATCTTAGTAATCTGGGGCCATATCATAAAGAAATAAATAATCCTAACCTCAAAAGCCCTCGGGACAACTGTATTACAAAAGAGTATGATTCTTCATCATAAAATTATAAAATTTTAGCAATCTAAAAAAGCTTGGGAACATTATGCCCCAATTCTCCATTTTTGTAGATGAAGAAATAAATTCTCAGAGATGTTAAGAGACTTGCAAAAGGTCAAACAGCTAATTAATGATTAAACTTAAATTAGAACCGGTTTTGACTCTAAGTTTAGAACTCTTTCCATTATTTCATGTCTATTATTTTAGCCTTTCGGTAACAATGGAATGGAGGAAATGCTCATTTAATTAAAACACTACACCCTTGAGATTGTTAAGATTCTGGAATCATTAAAGTACACAGCTCCGGATATTTATAAAGATGATTTTGAATCATCAAGGCAAAGGTTAAATTAGGTTTAACGTACTCAGAGAATATAATGTCAGAAGTAGTGCTAAAAAGAAAACATTTCGAATAATTAAAAAATTAATATATGTGGAAATTCTTATTCTCCCTTGTATGTGGGAAAATGAGGTATCATTGCCAGTTAGTGTATGAAAAGCTTGCCTTCATATTTGATCAATTTAGACACGTTCATAAATTCTGACCAGTTCCAGGACAGCCCAAGAATCGTCGAGGTATTGGCAGGCCCCGAGTAATTTCTCAACTTGCTGGGCACCCATATTCATTCAATTACCTTATCTAACGAAACAACAAAAGCCATCTTCAGCCCTACCTGTCCCTTTCTCTTTTCTATCATTACTGATGTCTTCTGCTCCTTTTCTGAATTAATTAGGAAATAAAAATAGAAGCCCTGACATGTTTATAAAGATTCAGAGTGCTGGTTAAACATGAAAGAACAGAGGTTGAGAACACAGAGGTGACAAATTTTATTTCTGTGATGACAAGTTAGAGTTGTCCTGCCAGCTGGCCCTTGCAGCAGCCAGAAGCATGCACCTGTCTACAGAGCAGTCAGAAAGGGAGCGGGAGCTGGAAAAGGCTGGGGGCCCAGTGGCCTTCCATGCCATGCAAATGAGTTCTCATTGCTCGATGGCATCCTGGGGCGGGGCCTGACCGCTCCAGACGCTGGGGGAGGCAGAGAGACCACTTCCGTTTTCCTGACCACAAAGGCGGTCCTGTTCCTGCTTACAGACCCTGCCTAGAGCAGAGCTCTGGTTCCCGGAGTTCACTTTGTTCAGACTCCCACTGGGCAGGAAAAGGGCAAAGGGGGTGGGTGGGTCCCCTATGCTTCTGAGTGTATACTTCCCAGTTTGACAGACCTGCCAGAGAAAATGAGAAGCGATAAGTGATTGGGCCCCGATTAGATCAGCCACCTTGGGAAAGGTGCTGAGACAGAGATATTTCACCGAAATAAGGAGAAACCTGGGAATAGATTTCTGGCAAGCAATCCCCGAAGTAGATACGGTCTGAATTGGAAATGGATTTCATGGGCAGATAAAGTCTAATAAATGACAGGTCACTCGAAAATCATATATCATCGAGTCTCATACAGTGTCTGTGAAATTTGTTATCAATAATTGAACACCGGGAGAACCTAGCCCTTAGCAAATATTTAATTTCAAAACATATCTACTGATTTACTCAGATACAGCATACATAGTATATTAAAAATATATTACAAGAAGCCAGATGCCAATAAAGCTGCACTTAGGGAAAACCAGCTGCACTTGTTGCTTTCTGAATATTTTGTGAAAGAAGGGACTGGGCCCTCCGGCCACACAGCAAGTCCACCAGCAACTTCTAAATTGCACCGAAGGTAAAGGTTTGCAAGCGTGCGCCCCTTCACGCCGTTTAGACGTGACCTGCACTCCCATTCCTGGGCCCGGGAACAAGCGAGGTGCCACGTGTGCAAGGACTGGGGGACAAGAACCGGGGGCCCCGCCAGACACAGCACGCCAGGCCCAAAGGCTAAAGGAGGAGGGGGTATCTGCCTAAAGCAAGGTCTCTAGTAGCAAAGAAGAGTCATTTTTAAGGAGATAGGAGGCCAAATTATCTCCACAGCCACAGTTTGCAATTATTGCTGATCTGAGAGCCACTCTCCCTGCAGCCCCCACCCATCACACAGTCCCCTCCAGAGAAGACCCTCACCACTTCCCGGATGAAAAGTGCCACTCCTTGCTATAGTCTGAATGTTTGTGCCCACTCCCCCCCACCCCCCAGGCCTGCAAATTCACATGTTGAAATCCTAATCCCCAACGTGATGGTGTGAGGAGGTGGGGCCTTTGGGAGGTGATTAGGTCATGAAGGTGGAGCCCTCATGAATGGGATTAGCGTCTTATAAAGGAGACCTCAGATCTCTCCCTGGCCCCTTCTACCATGTGAGGACACAATGAGAAGTCTGTGACCTGGGAAAGGGCCCTCACCCACCCACGCTGGCACCTTGATCTCAAGACTTTCTCCTCCAGACTGTGAGAAATTAATTTCTGTTGTTTATAAGCCACCCGGTCGGCGATATTTCATTACAGCACCTGAACGGAGGAAGACTCCATTGAACTGAGTTAAAAATGGAGGTATGAGCTCAACAAGGACTAATCAGTTTCTCTGTAAACACTTCCCTAATGAGGTTTTAGGTCTTCCTTGGGATTGATAAAGGCCTGGAATGGATACGCTGGCAGGGAGGTAGAG
>NW_011888813.1:10156550-10167542 GCF_000151845.1 Pteropus vampyrus
CCACAGTTTGCAATTATTGCTGATCTGAGAGCCACTCTCCCTGCAGCCCCCACCCATCACACAGTCCCCTCCAGAGAAGACCCTCACCACTTCCCAGATGAAAAGTGTCACCCCTTGCTATAGTCTGAATGTTTGTGCCCACTCCCCACGCCCCCGCCCCCCAGGCCTGCAAATTCACATGTTGAAATCCTAATCCCCAACGTGATGGTGTGAGGAGGTGGGGCCTTTGGGAGGTGATTAGGTCATGAGGGTGGAGCCCTCATGAATGGGATCAGCGTCTTATAAAGGAGACCTCAGATCTCTCCCTGGCCCCTTCGACCATGTGAGGACACAATGAGAAGTCTGTGACCTGGGAAAGGGCCCTCACCCACCCACGCTGGCACCTTGATCTCAAGACTTTCTCCTCCAGACCGTGAGAAATTAATTTCTGTTGTTTATAAGCCACCCGGTCGGCGATATTTCATTACAGCACCTGAACGGAGGAAGACTCCAACGGGCAGCCGATGGTAGAGGCAAGAATTCCGGAGAAATAGATGTTTTCTAAGGGAATTTCCTGAGGGAATGGCAGTTCATTGAACTGAGTTAAAAATGGAGGTATGAGCTCAACAAGGACAAATCAGTTTCTCTGTAAACACTTCCCTAATGAGGTTTTAGGTCTTCCTTGGGATTGATAAAGGCCTGGAATGGATACGCTGGCAGGGAGGTAGAGAGGAGAGAGAGAGAACCAGCCAGTGGACGCCTCTAATCATCTTCCACTCAAAACGTTGAGGGGAAAACTGAACTAAGGGCTTGAAAAAGCTCACTGCCTGTCCCAGGTCTGCCTTTCTGAGCCTGTGGCCTCAGGGTCTGACTCTACAGTCTCGAAGAGCCCTTCCTTGCCAGAGTACTGGAACATAACTTATGAACTCTCAGCAAAGGGATCTCTACCACGTCCCATCCCACTACACTGGTGTCGCAATGGGAAGCTCCTCCGACCATCTCATAGGCAGGAGGCATGAGGAGAAAAGACTGGGGAACTGTCAGGAAACCTGGCTTACCTACATGTGCGAAGGTGGCCCAGACCTCCGGGATCCTTCCAGCTCTCAAGAGACCCTTTCACAGGGTCTCTTCCCTGTGAAATCCAGAATTGTCTTGACAGCCAGAAAACTATGAATGTCTCAGTTCTGCATGTCGTGTCTTTAAGGGGGTCGGAAGGGTGTACCAGAACGCTGAAACCAAACCCCCACCCGGCCACCACCACTGTATACCAGAAGCTTCAGCAGACGAGATCAGGTAAGAAAACCAGAAAGTCCTCCAAGCCAAAGTCAGATGCTAAGAACAAACCTGCCTAAGCTGATGATGATGAGACCAACCCGGACTCAAAGTTTCTCCTTCATAAACAGCAGCTGCCATCTTCCTCATCTTCCCTGGTAAAATTCCTACCTTTCATAGTCAGTGGCCAGCCCACCAAGGACTCCCAAGAGATACTGACCCCTGAAGGTCAGAGTAAAAATCACTCTAGTGATGACCTTGAGGGACCTTTCCATTTAGACAGGCTCACAGGTCTGCTGGTCACCAACCACTTGACCCTTCAGAGTCACGAAGTCATATGCATCAAAATGTTACCAATATCAAAATGGCCACGTGCGCCAGCATTTAGCACGCTGTAGAACAATTTAAATTGCGACAGCACGAAGGGGACTGGGACGTTTGTGTGGGGTCCACAAACTCTGGCAGAGCTGGGGACCGTGGTGGGTGGGGACGAAGGCTGGAACGAAGAGGAGTGAGGGGGCCGGACAAGCTGCTCACTCCCTACTTACGCCAAAAGCCGGTCTTCTCCAATGCTGGTGAGTTCTCTGCAAAACAAAAGCCCAGTCTGCAGTTCACTGTCAGAGCCAAGAACACACAAACCACAGAGTATGTGGAAGTCAGCACTTGGGAACCAAAGCAGCGGCCACGTTCGGGCCCCAGGATGCTGCCTGGAACAGCTCCTTTCCTCTCTCCTGGTGACCACTGATTTGCGATCCAACCCAGACCCCTAAGTCAGAGGCCATCAATGTCATCTAACAACCATTTCTTACCTTGGGCTAATAACCCCAGATCGTGTTTTGTCTGCTTTTGGAAGCACTAAGCAATGCTGTGGACATGTGATCAACTGGTCAGAGAAATAATGCAGCTCGTGATGCTCAGACAGGGCTCCCGACGGCCCTCCCACCTCAACGGCAGTGTTTGTGAAACGCTTCGCTCAGCAGAAAGAGAACCTGGATGCCGCGTGTCTAACTGATCAACTCCTCGCTCTGAGCTTTGTGTACGTGGGAGAAGAATCACTTTTGCACCAGGACTCATGTTAGCAACTTCCACCCTGACACCACAGCCACTTATTTTCAGTCCGTTGCTTTCGCCTCTGATGGCTCCCAAGTTAATTTTCCAGATACCATTTTGGTCAAGTCTAGGAGCCCTGCAGGAAAAATGTTACAAATATCAAAACAGCCATGTGTGCCAGCATTTAGCACTTTGTAGAACAATTTAAATTTCGTGCATTTAGACCACTTCATATTAACTAATTTAGAAAATTTTGCTTTAGCAGACTTAGCGGCTGCTTTTCACTGCCAAACTAAATACTCCACTTTAAAATACACCCCTGCGTACACGTGATTTCTCCTTTTAGGCTAGGAATGTGATGTTGACATAAATGTCAAATAAAATTAATGAGAGAATGGGCTCTCAAATGGTACTCCTGTGAAGGGAATTTGTTAGACTGGGACCTTTGAGCCCAAATGTATATATAATTATACAACACTCATATGAGGAAAGAGTCTGAATGTTAAGCTTTAGCAAATTTATCACCTTTGTCAGAAATGCTGTTACCTACAAAAAAAGCAAGTTGTGAGTAAATTAAGATGAAAATACCATCAGATTAGAAGTGCATAGTCTGTCACAGCAAGCTACTGTAGAATTAGCAGGGTGGCCCATCTGCTGAGTATCGAGTCCTCCCCTTATCTAGATAGAATTCAGATCAGATGTCTGCTGCTCTGCCCGAATACTTCCTCTATTGGCTTTGCAAATGGACTTCCTCCTGCCCAACCCAGCTCCTCCCTCCACCCCTCATCCCAACTGGCCACTTAGAGCAAAAAATGGCAGTTAGAGCAATAACAGGTATTTCCACTCAATAGCCAAGGCACTGCATACTAGCAGAGTGGCTGCCTCCATCCGTACACTGATATAACCACTTTGTCTTTTATTTGCAGTCTCAAAATCTTCCCCAAGTATGGCAGAATCACAGCAAATCACTCTAATCATTGAAAAGAGCTCTATTCCCAGTAAAGCAGCAAGTCTCCTCTTGTCAGAGGAACAGGCATGGAGTAAAATTTCCTGTAAACACAAGGGAAGCCTCCTTTTACCCCCATGCCAAGAAAAACGGCAAGCAGGACCCAACTGCAGGCACACCAGCATTTATGTAGGGAACCTGCAAGCGTCTGGGGGGAGCAAATGCCTCGGGGGACGAGTTTCAAAGAAAACATTTACGGTGCTGTGTTTTCTACATTTCACATTGAATCCTAAGGACTAGACACCACCAGTCACATTCCTTCTTCATACACTGATCTCAAATACAATCACATACTTTTGAAAATCCATCATGTTTTCCCTAAATAAAATTAGAAGGAATTAGAAGGCTTCGTTTCTATTTCTTTCCAGTTACTAGGAGACTTTCGTCTCCTGGAAAAGCCCCAGAAGAATAGCACGAAAAGTCCTAGGAGTGATTCCTCTAATGACAGGAGTAAATCCTAGACAAATTAAACAAAACCCACAAATTCCTTCTGATGTTCACACATCTTTAAACAGTTCACAAAAATCCATACATCGGGGCAGTCACCAAGAATCTCTAATTAATTTACAGTGAGGGAAAGAGAAAGCATTGAATACCAACTTCGCACAACTCACATTCCTGTTTACTAGGAAGTAGTCCTCACTCTGGATAATTTAAAATGTCTGTGTAGGACCCAGGGAACATTCTCCATTTCTATTCTTCTTCTCCAGGCTATCAGTTCATAATGAACAAATATGAAAATTTTTCTGAGGGGGAAATCCGACTACCAAAATAACTCCTTCATAATTCATGTGTGCAATCACAACGGTGATTAATAAAATCCTGAAACATTTCCTAAAAGCCTAAAGCATTAATTACTCTGTTAGATGTCAGGACTCTATGAAAACCTATGACAGCAGGTTATGCAGGCAAATTAAATCATGTGAACTTAAGGCGGAAAAAGCTAAATCTTCACTTGGTGGATTTGCAGGCTGGTAAATGCGTCCTTTCCAAGAGGGGTGACCAACCCATGGCTCTTCGGGGCTCTAGATTTCAACCTTGAAAGACATATGAAAGAAGTAAAAAAAAAAATGCCATTGCAAATTAAATTAATGCTAGGATGAAAGGTAATATTATATCCCTTGAAGGAGCTAAAATAAATGGTACTATTTATATTAAGGGGAAACTAACTTTCATTGAGTGTCTACTGTGTGTCCGGCGCTAACTGGTCAACGTGATCCTTCTCTCGGCCGCTGTGACACCACACGCCCCATTCTGCTTCAACCCCCATGAAGGCTCCTTCTCGATAACGTTTTGCTAGCTCATCTCTTCTTGGTCTGACCTCTAAATTTTAGTGCTTAGGGCTCGGTCTTGGGCTCTTTTCTCTCTTCGGCCCCTCTCTCTGGACGATCTCACCCAGTCTTATAGATATAGACACCACCTATATGCCGATGACTCTCTCCCCACTTCCCACGCCCGGCTCGAGATGTAAATAACCCAGCGGCCCGACGGGCATGGCCAGCACGCATCTCAAACCTGCGCTGTCTCCCAAACAGCACTCCAGATCACCACCTCCCCACCCAAGTCCTTCTCATCTCGAGAAACAACACTACCTTCCGAAATCCTAAAACGATCCTCTGCTGCTCCTTTTCCCCCACACCCTCCACTTCCGGCTCATCAGCCCTACTTCCGAAATATACCCGGACTCTTTCCACTCCCACCATTCCCCTTTACCACTCTAGTTGAAGCCCCTTCTCTCCCAGACACTGTCACACCTCTTACAAGGTCTCCCTGCTTCCATCCTCCACATGGTAGCCAGAATGATCTTTTGAAAAAAATAAATCACAAACAAACGGAAACAAACTCAAAGATAGAACGAACTGATAGTTGGCAGAGTGGAAGGAGGTTGGCGGATGGGCAGAAAAGGGGGAGGGGATTAAGAAGTACAAACTTCCAGTTATAAAATAAGTCATAAGATGTAATGTACAGCATAGGGAATATAATCAATAATATCATAATAACTACGTACGGTAACTGGTGGTTATGACACTTATTGTGGTGATCACCTCACAAGGTATGTGAATGCTGAGTCACTATGTGGTATGCCTGAAACTAATATAAGATTATATGTGAACTATAATAAAAGATAAATAAATCAATAAACCAGATTCGGTAACTCCTTTGTTTAAAATTCTCTAGTATTTCTATTCAGTATACCTAGTATAAAATCCGTACTTCCCTTGCCTATAAGACCCAGAGTAATGGGGCCCTGTTATTTCATCTTCCAGTCACTTCAGAACTCACCGACCTTGAGCCACAATAGTCCTTCTTCCGGTCCTCAAACATGGAAGCTGGTTTCTACCCCTCTGGGCTTCTCAATGTATTGTGCCCTTTGGCCTTTTATGTAACTAGAGAACTCTCCCCTGACACCCTTGTCAAAGGGGTCTCACTATCATTCATTATCATTCTTTACCCTATATGGGTATTTTATGCCTGAGAGTATCATATATATTTATTTGTTTAACTACTTATTGTTTCCCTGCCCCTTTGATCAAATCTCCTCTCCATGGTAGCTGGAACACTGAGCATCCTTCTCACGGCTATAGAGTAGATACCCAATAATATTTTCTCAATAAGTACATAAATAAGTAAATATATTTCCCTACATTTTGCTAACTTTATGAAATAGATTATTCCTATGTTGAAGAGAAGAAAAATGAGGTTTCCAGAGGTACGTCCAAGGTCATCCTGGTAACTGGAGGCAAAGCCAGAATTTGAACCTGAATCTATTTGACTCATGTGCCCATCTTTTCACACACCAGATTAATATTTCTAACAGAGTCTAGAAAATCAATCAAGAATGGGAACTCTGCTCCTAAGATTTTCCAGAAACAAATCGCCTGGGAACTTACACTAGGCTGAGAATTTCTTCTTCCACCACAGATTCATCGCCTATAAACTGGGGGAACCAAGTGAGTTTCTCATGGAGCTTTTAGGAGAAATAATTTTCTTCTAGATTATAAAGAGTTTTGTAACCTCTCACATGATTGTTTTTTAAGACTAACCGCCCCGAATGTTTTTAACTAAAACTTGTTCTGTGCAGATACCACCATGCAAGCTCCTTGGTCGATTCTGAGTATCATACAAACACAGGCAAGAGTTATGGACCACATAATACCGAGAAAAGGGGATGTGACCTCATCCTCCTGGAAGATTTTGGGTAATGGAAAGGAATGGGTGATTTCTAGAAGGTTCCCCCCTCCCTGCAGTTTCCATCTGTATGATTCTTTGTACCAACACCTGATTGCCTGATCTACTCTCCAGAAGCAAGACTGCTCTCCCCCAAATATGTGTTCCCTAAGGATTTTGACCTGGTTTTATTTGTAACGGGCATACATACATTCGATCCACAGTTAGTGCAAGTGAAGTGTAAGGGACATGACATTATTTTATTTCTCCTAATTAAATATGGATCTCAAGGCCTCACTTCATGAAATTTGCTTTCAATTGTGTTTTTAGGGACCCTTTCCCTTTCCTAAGGATAAAGGAACACCTTGCGGGATTATATGTGCCCAGAAAATCGTGAAAAGCTCTGTGGGCTTCAGTTCCCAGAGTCACCTCATCACCCTTTCCCTACACCTGCTCTTTTCCCTCCAAATCAATTCGGGCCCTAGGAGTCCACGGTGTGGCTCCCAGGGCCATGGCACTTGATTATTCTCATTTCTTGTAGCATCAGGTTTTAGTATCAAATTCTGCTGACTTCTTAAAATAAGTTGGGGGTGTTTCTTCTTTTTCTATTATTTGAAATGGTTTGTGGAAAATATGTTATTTCTTCTTTAAATATTTAATGAATTCAACAGAAAAGCCATCTGGGTTCTTGTGGTAAGGTTTTTCATTACATATTCATATGAGTAGATATAGCGCTACTCAAAGTGTTATTTTTCTTATGAGAGTTTCGTAAGTGGTATTTTGTCCATTTCTTCTAAAATTTTATTTCATCATATGCCGTAGGGTAATTCATCATATTGCTTCTTCTATTATCTTTCAAATATAGTGATGTCCCTTGTTTCATTCCTGATATTGATTATTTGCACTTTTTTCTTGATTAGTTTCACTAAGATTTATCAATTTTATTAGTCCTTTGCATCTATTGATTCTCTCTCTCTATGAAATAGAATTTGTTTCATTTCTTTCTTCTCTAATTTTTATTATTTTCTTCTTTCTACCTGTTTTAAATTTTCATTGTTCTTTTTAACTTCTTAAAATTAATGCTTAGGTTATTTTTAAGCCCTTCCTTTTTTTCTAAATGTCTCTAAGTATGGCTTTGGTTTAATTCAACATTTGGCATGTCATATTTTCATTGCCATTAATTTCTAATTTATATCTAATTTTCATTGCCATTTCTTCTTTGACCCATGATTGCTAATTTCTAACCATATAGGGATTTTTCAGTTATATTTTTTGTTACTGAATTCTAGTTTAATGTCACTGTGATCTGAAAATATATTCTATATGATTTCAAGTCTTTGAAATTTGCTGAGTTGCTTAATGACTCAGAATATGGACAATGTTGTCAAATACTCCATGTGCTCTTGAAAAGAATGTGTATTCTATATTTGTTCAGTGCACTGTTTTATAATTTAATGGGGTTTGTTAATTAACTTTATTTAACCCATCTATATCCTAATTGATTTTTATTGTCTGCTGGTTGTTATCAATTACTAGGAGAGATAAGTTAAAATTTCTAATATATTAATATCTGTATTTCTCCTTGTAGGTCTTACAATTGTGTGTGTATTTAATAATTGCATATGAATTTAGAAATATTATATTTTTCTGGTGAAATGAACTTTTTTTATTAGGAAATATCTCTCTTCATCTCTAATGGTACTTTTTGCTTGTTAAATGGTCTACTTTACCTGATATTAACATAGTTATACAATCTTTCTTTTGGTTAGTGTTTGCATGGTATGTCTTTTACATCCCTTTATGTTTGGCCCTTCTGTATCTTCTTAAGTAAAGTATGTCTCTCTAAAGCAGTATATAAGTTTTTAGAAATCTAATTTGATAATTTGTGACTTTTAATAAGAGTATTTAAAAAATACTCTATTTTAAAAAATATAATTGCTGATATATTTTGGCTTAAACTACTATTTTTTATTTGTCTCACTTACTCTAGGATCCTTTTTCTTCCATTTTCCACCTTCTTTTGAATTATCTGAATATTTTTTACTACTCTATTTCCCCCTTCTCTTAGCTTATTATTTATATATCCCTTCATTGTTCTTTTAAAGATTATCCAGAGTTTAAAACATGCATCCTCTACTTATTAATGACTAATACAATTTAGTTTTTTATTACTTCCTCTACAATAGAAGGACCTTTGAACAATTTAACTTCATTGATCTCTTCAGACAATTTAACTTCATTAATCTCTTCAGACATAATTTTCACATATTTTATTCCCTGTATATTTAGGGACAATTATCATTTTATTCAGTCAATATTTATTTATATTTAATCATCAATTGTTACTTCTATTGATCTTCATTACTTCCTACACCTCTGAGCTTTGATCTGGAAAAATTTTCCTTCGGTCCAAATGATGCTTTTAAGTATTACTTTAAGTACAAATCTGCTCATAACTTTTTTAACTTGTAGTTTTTCTTCATTTTTGAGGAATATTTTAAGTATAGAATTCATGCTTAACAGTTGTTTTCTTTCGGCAATTTGAAGATGTCATTCCATTTCATTCTGACTCCTTTCGTTTGAGTAGAAGACTCAGTTGTCAGTCTTATTACTGCTCTTTTGAAGGCAAGAGGTACCTAGTCTTCCATCCCTAACTACTTTCCAGCTTTTCTCTTTATTTTTAATTTCAGAATTTTTACTGTTGTTCCTAGGTGAAGTTTTTTCATACTGAACCTGCTTGGTGTCTTAGGGCTTCTTAATTTGTGTCATTTCTTAGTTTTGGAAAATTCTCAGCCATTTTTTTCTCAAATATTTTTTCTGTTCCATTTTTCTTTCTCTCCTACTGAAACTTCAATTACTGATTAATCCACTCTCTGGATTCTTGTAAATATATCTTATTTGTCAATTTTTTTCTTTGTGTTTGATCATGTCTTGTCTTTTCATATGTCTACTTATTTTCACTGGGTGATAGATACAGTACGTGAAAAACTCTAGTGATAACATGAGGCTCTGAAAGATGTATCTTCTTCTCCAGAGTATTTTTACTTTTGCTTCTGGCAGGCACTTAGGCTGGGGACACTAATATGAAAATATTTAATTTTTGGCTTCAGTCCCTGTGAGAGTTTTTTCTATTTCGGTTCATCTTGACTTCGAGTTCCAAGTAGAAGCCTTGGTTATTTACTAGGGCTTCTGTTTTTTTGGCAGGATCTGAATACAATTAGCATGTCTCCAACCACATGAATTTGCTAAAAGTTTTGCTGAGTTTCTTAGTCTCTTAGCCACTACTTTTGGAATTGACAATTATGTCAAGAAGAAGATCCAAAAGCTAGGCTTAGGGCTTTCCTCCCCCAAACCTTGGCTCTGCAATTCCTCATTGCCTTGATGGCTCTCCAATGCTTTCAAAGTAACTTTTTTTTTTTTTTAATTTTAAGCAGCTTTTCTCAGCAGAAGAATTGGTCTGAACAAAGCTGATCTACTACTGCTAGACACGGGGACTACCATTGTAAGTGAGGTGACCATAATGAATTTTTGGTATTAAGGATAGAAATCAGCCCTCGCTCAGTGTGGGAAGAAACCACTCAGTAGCTCATTGTATCACCAGAGGGAGTTAACTATTCCACACAGCCTGCTGTTCCTGGGCTCTATATCTCATTAATGTCTTTGGCTGAGACTTGGTACCTCCAAAAGAGCAGTTTTGGAAACTTTTCCAAATGACACAAATTTTTCTAAAAAGATAAGCGAGAGGTATTAGAGATGAGAATAAAGTGAACATAATTTCCAAGAGAACTGTGCACCCTCCTCTCCTTACCATCATCTATTTTATTAGAAATAAATAGATGAAGAAATAGAAAAATAAATAGGTAGTCTGCTCTCATCTGTCAGAAATTCTATATCCTGTTCCATGAATGAAACAACATAACACGTGAAGAGCTTGTTCTGTCTTGGCTTTTGAGGGAGCTAGATTCGCCACTCAAGTCATGTTCTAGAGTGAACACCTCTGGGCTGGAGAGCTGTTCTCTGACCAATGCCAGAGCTAAACTCGAGAGATGCTCAATCAAATAAAACAATGCCAATACCTAATTATAGACTCACCACATCTTAAAATTTGCAGCCTGACCCTTCCTGGAATTTCGATAATCCTATTCAGGATACAACTCCCTATTCTTCATCTGCATATTTTAGATGGCTTGACTCAAAACAATGTTTTGTATATAAACAGCCCAACATTTTTCCAAAACACAGGCTTTATCGGCATATAAAGTAATTTGCCACATGCATTGTGTTTGCATCCGAGCAGGTGGATAATAGATTATAGTTACTAAGATGTTAGTGTATTTTCTCATCCACGATACGGTTCAGTAAGAGAAAGAAAACCACTCAAAAACAAATTATGATTCTAGCAATTTAACTCAAGTCCATATGTCATTCTCATCTACTGAGACCAATAGCAACAGAAAATAAAAAAGAAACATTGAAAAAACACTGAGCCAAGAAACAAGTAATGAGTTAACCTCAAG
>NW_011888813.1:10167592-10170149 GCF_000151845.1 Pteropus vampyrus
AGGGCTTAAAATACCCTCAAATATGTGTGGAAGAAGGAAACATTTTGAAAATAATGATTTTTCTTTTCCTTTATTGCTTTCTGCACATATGATCTTCACCCTAGTTGCCCAGAGGAATGCATATGTTTCAGGGAATGTTAGGATAAATAAAGATAGAATACAAAGAGAAAGAGGATGGAAGTTGGTTTTTTGTTTATTTGTTTGTTTGTTTTGGGCAGTATGGCAGAAAAAATACCTGCCCAATCCTCTGAAAACGACTAAAAATATGGACAAATAGTTCCCCAGAAACAATCTGAAATGTATTTATGAGCTGACGAACAAATGAGGAATACTGGAGCATAACACTTATACTGGTTTTCATCTCGAAGGCATTTAACTGACAGAGCTTGAGCTTCTCTTTTTACAACTTAGCAGGGCACAAGGGACAGAAGATACACTTGATGGCACTGACAAGCCAGGGCCCATCACAGTACAAAGTAACAGGAAGTGCTCTGCCAAAGATAGGACTCCAAAAGTCTACCAAAAGGCAATTTCAATAATTGCCTATCCCCCAAATTAGTGCTGAGTAGAAGGGAGAAAGTCTACTGAAAACTTGTAACCATAAGACAACCCTCGCATGGATTTTGACTATGAATTGATTATGGAGTTGGTCCCCAAAATCTCAAGGTGAGAATTTTAAGTCCTTGCTTTGCAGATTGGTGATGATCTCAGGAACAAACAAATGCAAAATCTAGAGAAACTCACTTTCAAGTCAAATCCTAAAGAATTCCCACTTACAAACTCTCAAAAAACAAGCAAACAAATATAAGGTCACAGTAAAATAAAACAAAGCAAAACAAAAACCACAAATGCACACATGTATAAAGAAACAAAGCATCATGAACAACAAGTAGCAGAAAAAATAGAAATGAACCTGTAAAGACTTCAAAATTTTAAATTATCAGACACAGAATATAGAATAAATGTTTAAATAAATAAGGAAAAGAAACAAGCATGTAAGCTGTGACAAGATTAAACAGAATAGATACAGAAACTGAAGAAGACTGAAAGAAATTACTAGACTTTAACACATAAAGATATTATATAAAGAGACAGAAAATATGCAAACAAGGGTAAAACATAGACAAGACAGAGAACAAAAGTCTAACATATACCTAATCTGAAATCTATAAGTAGAAGAGTAAAAGCAGGGACAATATCCTCAGAATATTCCAGAACTAATGAAAAAAACAATCTACAAATTCTCAGAACCAAAAAAACAAACAAACAGAAAAATCTAAAGCAAAATAAATATATAAAAAAGAAATTCACATTTAGACATCTTATAATAAAACTGCAGAATGTCAGACACAAAAATATATCGAAAGCAGCCATAAAGTACTCTTGAAAAAAAAGATACCTTCAGCGACAAGCAGCAATTAGATTTAGTATTGATTTCTCAGCAGCAGAAGCAAAAACACAAGGGAGCATCTTTAATGTGTTGAGAAAAAAATAACTAGAATTTTATACCTAGCAAAAATGTATTTTATACCTAGCCAAACTATATTTTAGGAAAACAGGAAAAATAAAATTTTTCAACAAACAGTAACTGAAATAGCTTTCCTTGAATTGATTTTCACAAATGAAATATAGGAAGAGAAGTGATCTTGGAGGGTGAGGGTGGGGGAAGGAATTACAAGCAAAAATGGAGTAAATATGTAGATATATCTGAACAAAAATTCCTATTTTAAAATGAGAATGTTTAACCCGTGGGGACCTAAGTGGGTGGTATGACTGGAGTTAAGGTCTTCTCATTGTTGGGGAGGAAAGATATTAATTAGCATTAGACTTTAGACTTTACCAAGACCATTCATAGCAATACTGTAATAACAAAACAACCCAAATGTCCACTGATTATAGAATAAATTTTAGTATATCTACTCTGTGGAATAGTATACAGCAATAAAGAAATGAATGAATTACTGAACACTCAACAACATAGGCATTCTTCAGGAATATAACATTGAACAAAAACACAAACAAAACACACACAGGCCTATCTATGTTTCCATTTGTAAGAAAGCATGCACAACTAAACTACATAGTTTCATGATAACAAATGTATGTGGTAAATTGTAAAAAAAAACAAAGACACAAACCAGAAGCCACATACTTCACGTCTACTAAGATCCCAGTGGCTAGAATTTTGCCATTCTTATCTGCAAGGGAGTCTTAGAAATGTGGTTGTTAGCTGATCCTAGCTAAAACTTACAGGGAATGGATATAGGTGGGGAACTAGTACACTCTGCCATAGGCGGAAATTCCACGGCCTTGAAAGTCAGGTTTTCTCCTCAGACAGGATTTACTACCATTTAATAGGCATCTGGAGAACTCAGCTCAAAGAATTTACTCACCAAAGGCAATAGAAATGCTGCTTTCACCCATTAGGGATAGTGAAGGCCCTAATCTTTCTGCCTCCTTGGTAGAAGGATGAGATTGTAGAGGGGAAGAAAATAAGAGCTGGCAAGATAAACATTTTTTGTGAACTGGGAGTCACTTACTGTAACCATGCAAATCT
>NW_011888813.1:10170199-10173576 GCF_000151845.1 Pteropus vampyrus
GATAGGACTCCAAAAGTCTACCAAAAGGCAATTTCAATAATTGCCTATCCCCCAAATTAGTGCTGAGTAGAAGGGAGAAAGTCTACTGAAAACTTGTAACCATAAGACAACCCTCGCATGGATTTTGACTATGAATTGATTATGGAGTTGGTCCCCAAAATCTCAAGGTGAGAATTTTAAGTCCTTGCTTTGCAGATTGGTGATGATCTCAGGAACAAACAAATGCAAAATCTAGAGAAACTCACTTTCAAGTCAAATCCTAAAGAATTCCCACTTACAAACTCTCAAAAAACAAGCAAACAAATATAAGGTCACAGTAAAATAAAACAAAGCAAAACAAAAACCACAAACGCACACATGTATAAGGAAACAAAGCATCATGAACAACAAGTAGCAGAAAAAATAGAAATGAACCTGTAAAGACTTCAAAATTTTAAATTATCAGACACAGAATATAGAATAAATGTTTAAATAAATAAGGAAAAGAAACAAGCATGTAAGCTGTGACAAGATTAAACAGAATAGATACAGAAACTGAAGAAGACTGAAAGAAATTACTAGACTTTAACACATAAAGATATTATATAAAGAGACAGAAAATATGCAAACAAGGGTAAAACATAGACAAGACAGAGAACAAAAGTCTAACATATACCTAATCTGAAATCTATAAGTAGAAGAGTAAAAGCAGGGACAATATCCTCAGAATATTCCAGAACTAATGAAAAAAACAATCTACAAATTCTCAGAACCAAAAAAACAAACAAACAGAAAAATCTAAAGCAAAATAAATATATAAAAAAGAAATTCACATTTAGACATCTTATAATAAAACTGCAGAATGTCAGACACAAAAATATATCGAAAGCAGCCATAAAGTACTCTTGAAAAAAAAGATACCTTCAGCGACAAGCAGCAATTAGATTTAGTATTGATTTCTCAGCAGCAGAAGCAAAAACACAAGGGAGCATCTTTAATGTGTTGAGAAAAAAATAACTAGAATTTTATACCTAGCAAAAATGTATTTTATACCTAGCCAAACTATATTTTAGGAAAACAGGAAAAATAAAATTTTTCAACAAACAGTAACTGAAATAGCTTTCCTTGAATTGATTTTCACAAATGAAATATAGGAAGAGAAGTGATCTTGGAGGGTGAGGGTGGGGGAAGGAATTACAAGCAAAAATGGAGTAAATATGTAGATATATCTGAACAAAAATTCCTATTTTAAAATGAGAATGTTTAACCCGTGGGGACCTAAGTGGGTGGTATGACTGGAGTTAAGGTCTTCTCATTGTTGGGGAGGAAAGATATTAATTAGCATTAGACTTTAGACTTTACCAAGACCATTCATAGCAATACTGTAATAACAAAACAACCCAAATGTCCACTGATTATAGAATAAATTTTAGTATATCTACTCTGTGGAATAGTATACAGCAATAAAGAAATGAATGAATTACTGAACACTCAACAACATAGGCATTCTTCAGGAATATAACATTGAATAAAAACACAAACAAAACACACACAGGCCTATCTATGTTTCCATTTGTAAGAAAGCATGCACAACTAAACTACATAGTTTCATGATAACAAATGTATGTGGTAAATTGTAAAAAAAAAAACAAAGACACAAACCAGAAGCCACATACTTCACGTCTACAAAGATCCCAGTGGCTAGAATTTTGCCATTCTTATCTGCAAGGGAGTCTTAGAAATGTGGTTGTTAGCTGATCCTAGCTAAAACTTACAGGGAATGGATATAGGTGGGGAACTAGTACACTCTGCCATAGGTGGAAATTCCACGGCCTTGAAAGTCAGGTTTTCTCCTCAGACAGGATTTACTACCATTTAATAGGCATCTGGAGAACTCGGCTCAAAGAATTTACTCACCAAAGGCAATAGAAATGCTGCTTTCACCCATTAGGGATAGTGAAGGCCCTAATCTTTCTGCCTCCTTGGTAGAAGGATGAGATTGTAGAGGGGAAGAAAATAAGAGCTGGCAAGATAAACATTTTTTGTGAACTGGGAGTCACTTACTGTAACCATGCAAATCTTCTTTAAAATGACTTTTTCTTTTCTCTTTCTCCTTGATTCAAACTGGTCTTGGGACTACTAGCTTCTTTTCTTCCCTTATCCTTCTGCATCCTGCACAACCGCTCCCTTAATCATTAAGCCCTTAGGTCAGCATCAAACAGTCTTAGGAACAAAGCCTCAGGTATGTTGACCACAGAAACAGTTCTGGGTCAAACTAAAGATAACATCTTGCAGATCCACATCCACAAAGGCAGACAACCCTACCAGCATGCCCTTGAAAACAGAAAGAATGATGCCATGACTGACATCGGACCTGATGCAATCAACTGCCTCCTCCCCTAGTCCCAGCCAATCGGTAGAGCCCACGACCCCAACACCCTTTGCTACTAATAAGTTTTCAGAGTGTTCGCCTATTTGACCTATCCCCTAGAGACCATCGGGGAACCAGATCTTTGAGCGCTAGCTCACCTGTGTCTCTGGGCTTGGAGCCATTTCCTTAAATAAACCTCTACTTTCTTTGCTGCAAATTCTTGCCTGTGTCTCTTTTGGCTTTGGCGCATGCAGGTAAAACGAACCCCTTGAGTTCGCTAACATTATTGGGCCCAAACCCGTGTGTTTTTTTCATTAAACAAGATAGAAGAGATTAGAGTACACCCAGGATAGGGAGAATATTATCTTGTAAAAATTGTTTCAGCTATAGCAAAACAACCCAAATGTCCATTAATGATGGAATGTTATTTAGACGTGTTATTTAGTAAAACTTTGCATGGTATACATGTATCCTATGTGTTTACTAGAATCTCATGACAATGCATCTGTATTTTACTGTGGGTCTTGAAAATCACGTGGTATAGTAGCAAATTACAACCGCTAGTACAGGAGGTCCTCAATGTCACCGATAGGTTCTGCAACTTTAAGCAAAATGACATATAACAAAATCAATTTTACCATAGGCTAATTGAAATAAACAAGAGTTAAGTTCCTATGTCATCTCCTCAATGTTCTGACAAAACGATGTTGAACAAAATGACATTATTGGAGGGCCTGCTGTATAGAACAAGAAGCACAGATGGACAAGAGACCTAGCCCCTGAGAGCAGAGGCCACCCCCCACCCCAAGGAGCCTCAGTTTGCTTGTCCTCCACAAGAAACAAAAGGGAGAAGTGCACTCGACACCCCTTCCCACACACACCATCACAGGCAAAGAAGGGGGACACAAGGGAATGGGTACTGTTTGCCTAGGAAGAATGAGAATGATCTTAAGGGGCTGTTTGGACTCTCAGATCAAACTAAGTTTTAAAACGGATAGGATCAAAAGTTATTCTTTCTCTTGAAAAC
>NW_011888813.1:10175144-10185596 GCF_000151845.1 Pteropus vampyrus
GTGTGTGTATCTTTAGTACTTCCCTAGATTGGTTTTTTAAAATGATTTCATACATGTGAAATCTGTAAAAGCATCTGTACATGCGAAATATGAATTAGTTCCATCAAGTTCTGATCATTCACCTGAAGTCTTAAAGAAAATTACAGAGTGCTAGCACATGCTTTACCAAAAATGTCTACGCTGGGGATTTAATTTGTAATTTCTCCTACTTGAGCACAAGAGCAGAGCTCCCCCAGCTTGGATGAGGAAGTCAAACTGACCCTTCTCCGCTGGGTCTGCATAAACCCAAGTGAGGTTTGTATGATTTAGGGGTAGGAGAGCCCCAAGAAAGAGATACTGGACATCCTGCAAATCTGACAACTTAAGCCCATTATTTTTTAATTCAGAAAGGAATAAAAGAGATGTCATTTATTTACACCCCTGAATTTGTTGGGCAGTTCATCCGAATTATAAAAGTGAATGTTGTCTAGGAAATCTGTCTCTGGGGCTGCCGCCAACAGAAAGACTACAGGGAGTATTTAGGAAACTCAGGAAAGTCATTCCCTGTGGTGAGGGCCTTCCATTTACCGAACTGGTGAATGTGCTCAGGGGTAGGTGACGGGGAATTCAAAAGATGAAGATGACTTACGGAAGACGGTCACCAAGAAGGGAAGTAAAAGGTCCCCCCCACCCCAATCGCTGACAGTCAGACACAGGAACACAGAATGACAATAAGCATAATTCTATTTCTTGCCAGTGTCATAACAAATATTCCCCACCCCATCCTGCAATTTTTCCCAGGAGGAGACTCCATTCTAAGTACGGAAGGGGACATCATCGACCCCAGAATAGAAACCGAGGAACGGTTGTGAGGTAGCTAATGGGGTGGAAAAAGCCTGGACTTTTTGAGTCGAGGGGCCCTAAGCATGAGAACTACTTGGCTACCAAAGAGTGTGGTTCTGAGAACAGAGTTCTCAGGTTTTTTATCTGGAAAGTGGGATATTAATATATACTAACATTGCTTATGATCAGTAGTATGTTAATACTAGGTTATCATAAGACAATTAAAATACTGTAAGGGCATCATTTGAAAGCCCCCTACCAGTGTGATATGATTTTTCTATAGTAGCCAGCATTGCCAAACTTACCCAGAGCGACTTCTTTCTTTCTCAAGAGATCGTTCTAAATGCTAAATCTAGTCCCATGAAGCAATACGACTGTCTTAATTTAGAGGCACGTATTAACTGGTCATTAAATGGTAATTGTTTTCATTTTAAAGTCTGCAAAAATATTAAGTTTGCCAAATCAGAAATTTTCAGAGTGTGAAGAGATATCCGAGGTTATCGAAAATTTAACTTGGTGTAAAATGCTAAAATCCCCTCTGCGAGTAGGACTTGCTACTATCTGAATCTTAAGAAAGTGACATTTGCAAAAGTACTGGGCACACACTCCATAGAACATTCGAAGTCTTGCATCAGAAGCTCCAGCGATGTCCAGGTAACCGAAATGCATTCTTGAGTTCCCAAAGTCCCCGAAAACATCAGGATTTAAACGCTCACTCAGGAAGAATCACTGGTCTAGCATCATAAATACACCTTGGGACAGTTCCATTGGTTTTCTTTGACTGTACACACTCGATCTTCTTTGAAATGAAGGTGGTAGGAGGAATAAGACAGCTCTAAATGGCCTAAACATGAAAAGCTTTATTCGACACAATTCAACAAATAAAAGTTAACCACAGTCATTTTCATCCAAAATCACAGGCTACTATTTTGTGCTTATACTAGTTTCATCTTTGAAGAGGAAGTATTTTCTTCCATCCAAGTACTAACCAAGCCCGACCGTGCTTAGCTTCCGAGATCAGACGAGATCAGGCGTGTTCAGGGTGGTATGGCCGTAGACTGAAGTATTTTCTTAAAAAAGAAAAAGTTCCAGCACAAATTGTTGGAAGAGTGGTGGCTTCTTAGAACGGTGATTATTTTAATTGCCATCTCTAACCCCATGCACATAATAGAAGCATGGCAAGCATGGTGGGATAGGAGAATATACAGAAGGGTCTGTTCTTTTCCCGTTTACAAACTCCCCAGCTGTGCAGCCTTTAAGAAAAAATGCAGGGAGAGTGGCCATGGCCACGAGAAACACAATGCTACTAGTTTGCCAGCCGTCTCTGCTGATTTCTCTCCTCCTCCATAACCATGCATATGCGACTCGAGGGGTTGTGAAAATCAAGAATGGAACCGAAGGGAATTCCTCTGTCTGCCACCCCTAGAAATATTAATACTTGTAGCTTCTGGGATGGAAAAGAGAACTGAGCCCAATCCCAGTATCGCCATTTCAGTCAATCTCATAATAGGGGAGATAATGTGAATGTATTTGATGATATCCAAATATCATCTGTGTGTTATCATTTTACTCAACACTCCAAACACCAGTGAGTCTGCCAAACAGATTATATAGCTTGGCAAACTTTCATTTCATGAATGACACTTAATATGAAATAATTTTCGCTGACAGATAAAATAACAGTGATATAACAGCTCCTGAGGTGGTAATAGAATAAGTCCACGCATTCGAGTACAACAGCCACCTGACCTCGAACACCTCCATCACGTTCCTGTAACTTCCCAGGAAAGGGGCCCTGGTTTGTTTGTAAGTAACCCTTAAAAACATCATTTCTCCTTCCCCCCTTACTGACTGGGCCAGGGCTTTTTCATCCTTATGGCCACTCCAATCTTTTGCTCTCCGTACATTGGCTTACTAGCATACGTTGTATTGCATACCTTTTTCCTACTTGCTCTGAGCAGGAGTGTCCTCTGAAACTGTCAAGACAAAAGTTCTCTCTTCAGCTAAGATGTTCTGGGACTCTGCAAGTCATTCGCTCGGGCCTTCTTTAGAGAATATTCTGAGCACTTTAAAAGCAGTGGTTTTCAAACCGTGTTCAGAGCAGTACTGGGGTTCTCAAGTGTGTCCCAGGCACGGCCCAGTAGAAAAGAGCAGACTCGGGGCTCCGGGCTTTTGGTTCCCCCAAAGTAGCTCTGTTTTCACTCCACTCATATATGAGGGCCTTGCATAGATTTCATTGGTGCTAAATATAAAACAAAAATGATGTCTTCAAAAAGGTGTGTAAACCATTACAACAAATGGTTCTCTCTCTCTCAGACACTCCTTCCAGTGGAGTTTATGCACTAATTTTCCTCTAAAGAAGCTCACCCTGGTTTCCTCTTCCAAAATTTGAAACAATTAAATATACTTATTTACAAATATCAAAAAAAATAATAATAATCCAGAGTTTTGTACAGTAAATCTTTTCAAGATTAAGACTTGTTTTCTCATATGGACTCTAAACTGGTTTTAGCAACTCCCACTCCCAATTTCCTACTCTTCCCCACATCAAATTTTGCCATCAGCAAAGTAGGCCTATGCCTGACATGTAGTGTTTACGGATTCTGTTCTTACACGCAAAGAGAAGAAGGAAGCTGCCTCTCTTCCTTTACCCTTCCAGGCTAATCCAAAATTGAGATTGGCATATGGTTGGTATTCTAGACTAATTATTAGAAATTTACATAGCTATAAAAAAAAAAAGTGCCTGGTACAATGAGTATGTATATATCTGACAACTGAAAATGAACTGGAACTTTATTGAATACTTTGTTAATCTGTATTGGAAAAGTTAAATTATATGTAGTACTATAATGATTAATTTTTCTAATCCAAAAGTCAAAAATAAATAAACAGAAATGCCTAAGATTTGGAGTGCTTAATTGTACTCCTCCAAAGTCCCTTTAGAAATGAAGTATTCTGAGAAAACTATTTGACAATGAAGAATGAAGACAGATTCTAGAAACCAACAAATCCCATTCATTTCCTTCAGTTTTTAAAAACAAGCAACTGACATGTTTCCTGCCAATGAACACAGTTACAGATAAGAAAGCTCCCTGCAGGAAATCCTTTGCTAAAAGAGAACAGTTGTGCCATTAAACTTAACCTTTTTCACCAAATCCCAGTCCATTAAATATCTAACAACATGGGATCATGAAATATATGCTAAATCACCCCAACGATGCTATATCACTTCTAAAGTCTGTAGTATTTTCTCTGACATAGATGTAGGATAGTAAATAAACGTTAAAATATAGTTAGGATTCTATCTATCTCCTCTTTCCCCTCATGCAATTAGTTGATAAAAAAGACGGAAATTTGCTGCTTTTAAAAAAGATCACAGTGTTAATTAAATGAGATTTAAAACTATTTTCAATTAAGATAAAGCAATATAATGCTCTAAATCATCATGATTGGAAGAAAGATATTTCTAAACAAAAATCAAGAACATTAAATGTGAAGACTACTATTGACAAGATTAGAGAAATATAAGGAAGGCATTGTCCTTATATTTAAAAAGTTCATTGTTGATCTCCAAAGCCAAAATTTAGAAGCGGGCCTTCTTGGTTATTGTTCACTTAGCAAAGTGAAAGGTAGAGGGTCTCCGAACTTTCCTTTTTTCTTTACTCCCTTCACTGAAACCATTACCACGACACTGAAAATACAACCTTGCTTTGGGGAACTCAAAACTAAAGCACTCTTCGCTATTCACAAAAGAAGAAGAAACTTTTCTGAGTTAACCAAGTAATAACAGCTGCTGTTTTGAAAGCATTCTTATTTTCAATTTAGTTTTCCTCTCCACGCTCAGCTTCTGAGAACACCCTCACACTTCCCAAAGCACCAGACTCGGCCTTCATTCACTCCTGCATGCACGGCCTTCGAGTGGGGTTCTGAAGGACCACAGTTCTCAAAACGCAATTCAGAGAGTTCAACTTTGAACCCTCCTGCAAACAAAACGTCTTCATTATACCTTTCCCCAAATGACTCTTCTTCGACAGGTAATATTCTAGTCTCTACAGCTCTAAAAAGAGTTTCGTTCTAACACAGACGTACGAATCGATTTGACTCCACAATCAAGCGCTCACATACCTTCTTCCTAGCCTTTCCTTGCACAACGCACAAGCAGCAAAATGCCAAATGACCACATGTGTTCCTTCTTGCTTTAAGACTTTTCCTCCCATATTTTCAATAAAAATACAGTTATGAAATCTAGGAGACCGCATTTTTGGTTGTTGTTGTAAAAATGACCTTGATTTGACAGGCACAGTCTCAGGTTGCAACAGATGCTGTGGGAAAGCTTACAGAAGCCAACATGTTCTCCAGGCATCTGTGATGACATGCAGGTTTTTTTCTTTTTTTTTAAAGTGGTGGTTATGGTAGTGTATTGTGTGTGTGTGTGTGGGGGGGTACTCTTGTCGGTTTCCATGACAACCATGTCTCTAACTCCTCAGTTGTTAGATACCATCCATGTCCTGTGTCTAAATTTTTAAGCCAATCGGAAAAGTGTTTATACATTTACCAACTCCTTGGACAGTGCTTCTTTCATTGAGGTGTTTTAAGATTCAAACAGAGATGTCCACCGGCCTTATATTTTTTCTCTTATAGATAAAACATTCCACATTATTTACTAATTCATATTCTTATAAGGTGAAGAAGGCCCTTCTCCCCGATGTGAAGTGCATTCTCCTCAAACCAGATGCCACAATTTCTTATAACAGTGTGCAAGCCAATTTTGACTGCTTGCTTTTGGTTGCCTTTTTCTATCACTGTTGCAGACTTGAATTTAGTGCGTGATACATGCTAATGCACAAGACACTTGCATTAGCAAAGTAAAGATACAGTTATGCATCCATCTGCTAATGGTGCCATTCAAATATTCAGATCAAAAAGCAGGAAAAATTATTCTAAGTTGAACAACTTTGCATTCTAACAACTCCCGAGGAGAAATCGTTAAGAATGGATTGTAAAGTGATATGTCTCTAAATGCAAGCTAGTCGCTGACGTCTGCAAAGAAATTTGTCACCAAAATGGCCTACTTTAATCTGGATAGAAACAACAACAAAAAATTAAACATAAAGGTACCTCAAGCAAACAGCACCCAGATTAAAAGTCAATCTCGCAGAAATCTGTGCACAAGCAGGCTAATCTGAAATGATAGCGTGATTGTAAAAGAAGGTTTTGAGGGACTGTTTTCATAAGTCTCAGCCTAACTGACCAATCAGGGTGAGAGTTAAAGTGGGCTGTAGTCATCTGTGCAGCCTTCCGAGCTCTGCACTCTCTGAGCCGCTCTCCCCTCTCTAAGGCAGATCAATGAAAAACAGGGAACAAAAGGAATCTCACAGGATGTCTTCCTTAGCTAGGGAAACCGATTCCCTTCTTCCTCAATGAGCCGGTGGTACCCAGCCCACCACAGTTCCACATGGGAGCCCCCAGCAGGCCAGTCCTTTCGGAGGACGCACATTTTACATTTGCAATCATGTGTCCCAACTGCTAGCAAACGTGTCACCTTAAGCACATCCTGTGACAGAGGGCTCCCTGAGCCCAACCGACGGAAACTAATAAATTAAATAAATTAATAACCCCACAATTAAAAGCTGCGGAGAAAGAACGTGTTTCTCTTCCTCATATGTCATCTCGGGAGTATAAACAAAGCATGAAAAATAGTCTCTTCAGCCTCCCAAGCCAGTAATCGTGGTTTTCTCCTCAAAACAATGTTGCTCCAAAATGAGAAATATTCTGACTGCCCTCCAAGGAAACTCTCATCTGTAGATGTCACAGCAGGATAATCAGTTACAGTATTTGAAGAGGTTTAAACGGCCCACAGAATTTTATAATTGATAAACCCAGTTTTATAATTGATAGCAAAACAGTTGCGACAGCAATGCTGTAAACTCTGCTTGAGCCAAACTCCACATTTAACGTTAGTTCCTTGAAAATAAAAGTAACGCCTGGGGAGCCCACAAAAGTAAAGCCCTAGGAAGTAATTAACAATTACATCAATTATTTGATAATTTTTAAAAATTATCTATTTGTCTGCTTTTTTAAAAAATATTTTAAAGGTCTATCCACAAATTCCTGAGAAACTTTTTTTTTTTTTTTTAATGAACTTACTTTTGAGACAAAACTAATGAAAATATGCAACTTGCCATCCCTGGATCTCTCCCATATGGGCTGCATACTATAAATCAATCAAACTAGGTGGAAATATGGGGGTGGACACCTTGAAAAATCAAAGGGTGCCCCCAAATGCAGCAGCCTGAACAGTGAGGGCTTCTCGTGATAATGCTGAACCAGAGCAGAAGATCAGGAGGCAGGAAATGAGCCCATTTTCGTTACCTTCGATCGCATGCCCCCCCGCTGCTTCTCGCGGCTGCATTGGGGGGCTGTGGCGGCACTGGACTCACGGTGGCCCCACCGCCGGGTCGCGCAGTCTCCCGGCGGAGCTGCAGCCGATCGCGGCCGGAACCCCGGCTCCAGCCCCGGCGCCCGCCCGGGGTCGGCGGCGCGGCTCCCACCCGGGCCCGGAGCCCTGCTGGGTCCTAGTGCGCGCCGCGCGCCCGCCGGCGGCCGGGTCTGCGCCCGCACGTACGGCAGGCAGCTCGTGAGCACCGTGAATCCCCGCGAAAACTGAATCACCCGTCGGTCCCTTTCAAGACCGGACACCGTATATGCGGATCAACTGGAGCTTACTGTCAAATCCTGGCGTAAGATGTTAAAAAACACTGGCTACAGCTGGACTCATTGAAGGCGGATGTTAATATCTGCAGCCCCAGTGTAAAGCACGGAGCAGTAACTGGTTTCAGTAGGTTTGCCCGATGCACGTATGATAGCGCATATTCACAGACGGTAAGAGACAGTGCAGGATCAATAGATGGGTTTCAAAAATATAACACACACACACACACAAAATGGTTGGAAGTTACTCGTTGAAAACGATGTTTTAAACAATGTTTCCAATTATTTTTTTCTTAACAGATCCTTTTACATTTTGCTTTCTCTTATATATCATATCCTATTTTAAATAACAAAGGCCCATATGGCTAAACATGTAGTCATTTGATTTTCAAAAGACCTCAAAAATTGCATCAAAATATGCCCTGGTGTATCTCCTAAGAAATTAACGAGAAAGAATTAATGGTGGCATATGGCGTGCCTCATAGAGAAAACTTAATTACAATTTAAAACAAATGCAAAAATTCACAAATTCAGTAAGCTGAAAGTAAATTATGATCCTAGATGTATACATAAATCAGCTTATGTAATATTAAGAAAAATGTAAGTTCCAAATTCCTCTTTTAACTGTGGGAAGGATGTTACATGACCCCCTATAACAGAGGACCCTTGTTGTCCCCAAAAGGGCTTTCAGTGACCTCTTGGCACATTCATTCACTGCAAGCCACCTGTATGGCAAATTTTAAAATTGCAAGTGCTCACTTAAGAGGACAATTCTATTAACCCTTACTTCAAAATAAAACTGTCTTAGTTTGAAATGACTGTTTAAAAGGCTTTAAGACTGGGAGCTTTTCTTTCAGTCTTTGATACCACTAAGTTCGAAGTTCACAATTATGTAGAACTGCTAATAACAATGGCACTGTGGTTTGACACCAAAAGGAAAATCGAATATGTGTTTTCTGAGTTCTATTTTTGGAATAGAAAAAAGTCCCTTTGAAAATTACTCTTGTCCTCTTCCTTCCCAATTATAGCTAAATAAATGTAATGGAAGATTTTTAATATTAATTAAACATCAAAAGCACCTTTTCTGCTGCCTTAAGTCCACGCAAAGAACAAGTTGTAATATTTTACACTTGTCGATCTTCAAAGTCCTCTCACATGCATCTCATGTGATCTTCACTACACCTCTGAGATAAATCAGACATTACAATTCCTAATTGCCAAATGAGAAAGTGGAGGTATCAAAAAGTGATTTGTCCCAAACCACATTTCCAACATACACTCCTGCTTTTTCAAGTGTACCACTTGGATTTCCAACTATTTCTCTATAACTACTGTGAAAAATGAGGTCTCCAAAATAAAAATGAAGAGAAGTTTCTGTAGTCATCACTTTTTACCTGTATTAGAGCAGTGATTTACCAGAATGGAAAGAAGAGGCTAGATGAAAATATTTTAGTCTCTGCTAAATAAGATGGCTAGTGAGACCCAGGCTGGTCAGATTTCTGTCTTGCGGCTGTCCGGGCACCCAGGCAGACAGAAAACTTAAACCTCTAGGGCTGAGCAATACTCCTGTTACCTGTGCATCATTTTACTTTTTATCAAAGACTAAGAATTGACTCCACGCTACACACAGAGAAGTGAGGTTTTCTCAAGTGGAACTTGGTTTTCTGCGTGTCATCCCAACACTGAAAGTCCTTGAAAACCCTAGGACTTCAGAGGTTTCAGATACCAGGTAGCTTATTAGTGAGATCCAGGATGTCCCTACTCAGACTTGGAGACAACCAAGGTATTACATCTCAGCCTTCCGGCACCCATGGGAAAGTCACCAGTCAGTTCTGTTTGTGGCAGTCCACTTCCTCCTCCCCTCTGCCGAAAGGAAACGTAACTTCTCTGATGAGCTGTCCCAACCCACCTAAATACCAGCCAGGTGAGGCCTGTGTGACATTTAGCTGAAAACACAGAAAAGGTTTATTCTAAAAAACGATCCATTCCTTTTTGTGTGCAGCTCGCAAAGAAGAAGCTAGGCATGACGGCATCCTTGGAAGATGTGGATGACCTTCCTTAGGAACGACTTGGAAGGTTAATGCACAACTTGATTCTTTTGTTGAAAACCGGTCTAATTACTTCATAGTCACACCATCCATGTGGCCTTGAAATGTTGCAATGCTGGGCTCAAAGTAATCTTAGCACCAATAAGAGGTGATGAGAAGCCGAAAAGAAATGCTGGCGGTGAGCACTTCCTCAAAGCTAGGGCACACCAGAAGAGGTACTGATCAAAAGAAACCATCATTAATTCATTCATACCTTCATTCATTCACTGTATATATTTCAAATGTTAAAAACCTAATATGAATAAAGTACCATTCTACGGTTCCGGGTATAAAAAAAATTAAATAAATACTGCCCACAGAGTCTATGGACAGATAAACAATCGCAGAGCGGTGGGGTAGGTGCTGCAATAAAGCCGTGTCACCGATGCTGTGTGTTCAAATGCCAACTGTCCCAGTCGTGGGCCAGTTGGTCTTTTAGAGTCATTCTCAGCCATGCCCTCTGCTCTGTATTGCTAAGAGCACCCTCTTGCAGGCTGGGTTTCACAGACTCCTGGCTCAGTGGGCTGATGGCTGGGTATGGTCACTGACAGGCACTGGCAGGAGAGTGGAGGTGGGAGGAAATGAAAAGCCAGGAAATTTCTTCTCCTCCTTCTTGCCTCTGACAGACAGCATCTCCATCAGTGGCCGCATCTGGTGGAGGCTTCTGCCAGGCGACTCCAGCTCCTGGCTTAGGTACCACTACTACTTCCTGTTAACACTCTGGATTCGGGACGTTAAAGGCTTTCTGCTGAAATTAGTCTTTGGATCACTGTACCTTCCCCTGTTTTTAGCTCAGATCCTCCATCACCTGTGGAAGCAATCCCCTGCATTA
>NW_011888813.1:10186391-10190871 GCF_000151845.1 Pteropus vampyrus
AATAATAGCCGCTAAAAGTCATCGAGTCATTTTACCTGCATTTTCTCACATCTACTCTTTTATAAGCAGGGCGCTATTTTTATTCCCCTTTTACAGGCGAACAAACTTGCCTAAAGTTGCAAAGGTATTTAGGGGAAGAATTATAGCTCAAATCTAAGTCTGTTACGAGGAAGTGCCTGCAGATCCCACTGGAGATGTAGGCAGGGGCCAAGGGCCACCAGGTTTGAGCTTTATTTTGTTATTCACGTGGCAAACCCCTTTATCTCCCCCAAGCCTTTGCTTAGCTGTCTCCTCAATGTCTCTCGATCCTCCCAATCCCACGATTCTTTTTCCCTTCTCCTTTGTACCACCTTCTAACACGTTACTAATTTTCTTGTTATTCATTGCCCCGCTCCCTCCACCGCTGCTCCCCACAAAGGCCAGGCACCTTTGTTTTGTACAGTGATCATTTCCAAGAACATAAAACCGTTTCTGGCCCTAGTAGGTGCTCACTAAAGTTTTTTAATGAATGAATGAATCAAGTTAGTAAATACGAAGATGTTTGTATTAGTCAGGGTTCTCCAGAGAAACAGAACCAATAGGTTCTAAGTCTATATAGAGGTTTAGTTCCAGAAACTGGCTCACACGATTGTGGAGTCTGACAAGTTCTAATATCTGCAGTTGGCAAGCTGGAGACCCAGGAGAACTGATGCTGTGGTTCCAGTCCAAAGGCTGGCAGGCTCGAGACCCAGGAAGAGCCGATGTTTCAGTTTGAGTCCAAAGGCAAGAAAAAACCGATGTCCCAGCTCAAGGCAATTAGCAGTTCTCTCTTACTCAGCCCCTCTGTCCTGGTCAGGCCTTCAACTGATTGGATGAGGCCCACCCACGTTACAGAAGGCAGTCTGCTCTATTCACTCCACCAATTTGAGGTGTGTGGAAACTCTCTGTACTATCGTCTTGATTTTTCTGTAAATTTAAAACTGTTATGGAAAATAAAGTCTGTTTTTAGAAATTTCTTCTATGGTAAACACTTGAAGTGATTTTGTTTTCCTGCTGCAGAAGTCCTGTTGCCTCCCTTCCCAAGCAGGGGCTTTCTTACAGGGACCCAGGCTGGGACCATCCATGATGCCATCACAGACACACCCAGGGTAACATCTGACCAAATATCGGGGTGCCCTGTGGCCCAGTCAAGATGACACATAAAATTCGTCGTCCCAGTATTGAAAAGGACTCTGTGTTTTCCAAGGATCGTTCTAGGAGCTGTACAGAGGATGATTTAGAAGGGAGCAAGACAGAGGTGGGAGACTTATTAGGAGGTTATTAGTATGTTAATTCTGGCGAGAATCGATACAGACCAGTAGGAAGCCACCACTGGTAGCTTCAAATGATCCTTCAGTGACCCACGAACAACATGTGTGGTTACATACACCAAAGGCGTCCCGCAGACACGACTCCAGGAGGAATCAGTCACAGCGAAATGTCCAGAGAAGAACAGACTGGGTGACTAAGCTGTGTCGTAGCCATTGCCAAGTCCCCTTGCTGAAAGCTGGAAACAGCATTTTCCGGCCTCTCTAACTGCTCACTTGGAGTAGACAGAAATGAGGACAGCTACCTGGCTATTCTTTTGGGGATTTTCCATTTCACATGGTGCTGAAAGGAAGCAGGCATCTTACAGTGTGACCCTTCCATAGGATTGGCCCCAGAGTGGGCCCCTGACCCCAGGCCAGGCCGATTAGAGTCCTCTGGAATTCTCTAGCTGAAGCCAGGGTGAGTGGGCCTCCATTCGTTTTGGTCGCCAAGCCGTAGGGTGCTGCCAGCAGCCACATCCTCAGTTTGTGGGCTCAGGAGATGGATAACAACCCGACGATTAGCCCAACCAGGACATAAAAACATGATGAAAGCCTAATATAAACTTTAGATTACCCAAATAAACCTTTATCCCTCCATCGTTGTAAACAGTTTAGAATAGGCTGTATACATAGCCGCCACTTATATACAGATGCACAGAAATCCTCACTTTGTGGGCGAGAACCCCATAAAGCTAACTTTCTAGATATAGGTGGTATCAGGTTACACCGAAAGATTTTCTACTTGCTTCTTTTTATGCTTTAAATTGCAATAAAATGCCACCTGCCTTCACCCTATGAAGTCACAAGCTTTAACATTCTCCAGGAAACCACCAGCCTTGCCCTTTTAGGAACACACACCCAGGAGACAGTGAACTAGCATGTGACTCAGACTTCATTATTTTTACCCAGCACTTTATACGGGATTTATTGCCTCCCGCAGGTGACAGTACTAAATCACTACTATGTATCCGTGCTTGTCAAAAGGAAACGAAGGAAGCTCACTTTGCTTCATTCCTATCTTCGATATTTGTCACATTTAGTTACTCCTTCATTGACCACGTCCAGTAATTTAGGGACGGTCCTACTTGGGTAATACTGGAAGATGGGTGGCATCTCGTTCCCTTCTCTACAGGGCCTGTTACAGAACCGGCTGCGATTTGTGTCCTCAAACCCATTTCCCTCAGCTCTGGCTCAGCCCTGAAAGAATGATTCATCCTGGGGTCGGACTCCTGAGCAGAGCGGCCCTGCAGGCCTTGAGAGGAATGCTTGGGGCAGAAGCTGCCAGAAACAGTCCCATCTGGCGCTGGGCCAACCAGCTGGCTGCGGAGCTGAAGGCCTCGCTTGTCTCCCCAGACCCGCTTTGTCTTCCTGGGCTCCCCTTTCTCAGCTGCCTCGCCTCAGGTAATCGTCGACGCTGCAGTTCCCCAGCTCTTTTTATTCCTGGATTTCAGATCACTTTACACACATTAATTAAGCCTTGAAACGCTCAGGAAAGAAAAGCAAAAGGCGCATGGGGATGTTCGCGCTCCGCTCCTCTCCGCTGCTCTGCCAGGAGAGCGGCCGGCAGCAGGCAGCCCCACCCTCACGCCGCACGGGAAGCAGCCAGGGACAACTTCCCACTGGGATGTGCAAGGTCGGGGTGCCCAGGGGTGAAACGATTCCACACACCACACATGTCGCTTAGAGTCACATGTCCCTCTTACAGGACAACCACCCATCTCGGGGGCGCCCTCCACAGTTGATCCAGACGACCTTTGGAAGGTGGGTCCTGAGTAAGTCTGCTGATTGAGATGTGGTATCGATATCACGCCTGTGATGATGCCCTTCATTCTGTGCCGTAGTGGTGACGGTCACAGTTATGGGCTTTGGAATCAGAGAGGCCTTAGACCACGTCCCAGCTTTGCCACTTCCCAGCTGAGCTATCTTGCAAACATTGTGTGGAATCCTAAGTCCATCTGTTTTAGCCGTAAAGTGGATATGACAGTATCTACGCTCCCTCCCCCTTGGTTTCTGGAGAGGATGAAATCACATCATGCGTGCAAAATATTTGGGGCCAAAATTTAAAACATATTTATGTATGGCACATAAAATGGCAGATTTTATAGTCTTTCTGAGCCATCTTTATATCTAACCCCAGTCCTTCTGAATTAATGTAGCATGCTAGGCCCTCTAGCTCAAATTAGTACTGAAAAAATTGATACGTAATTGTGGGGGAGGGGCAATCCAAACGAAGTCTGGAGTTTAGTTGACAGTATCAATGTCGGTTTCTTAGTTTCGATAAATGTGTCGTGGTTATTTACCATATTAACATCACAGGAAGTTAGGTGAGGGATATGCAGGAATTCTTCGGTTCTATCTTTGCAATAAATGCTCATCTGACAATCACAATAATCTTATAAAAATGCATTAAAATCAGTAATGCCTACACAATGCATCTACTACTTCACCTATACTTTTAGTATACTAGATTAAAATGCCTCCTCGGGATCCAAAAATGTGCCAAGTTTTTTGTTACCAAAATAAAAGGCAATTTATGTTATCTCTAGCTTTTATCATCACCAAGAAAAAGTCACTGAGTTTCCAGTGACTTCAAGGCACCATCTTGTACGTTAAAATAGCCAACATTACTGTCAGGAAAAAAAAACGTCGCCTGTGTGGAAGTCATTTTAAGGTAGCTGTTTGGATGTAGAGATTTTATAACCTTACCGTTTAAGCCCCCAGTGCTTTTCTTATTTCACAGAAAACGGATGGCTTGCCAGTCAATCAGCTCCACACTCTCCCTTTTGGTGGGCAGTGACGAGGAAGAATGATCTTGTCAAATAACACAGTAAATTACGCCGCTTGCCACCTCGAGTCCAGTTTTTGAGATGTTCATCTTAAAATGCTGAGGATACCCTTCCTCTAACTGAATAGAGACCAGAGGATTTAAACACTTTTATTTCCTTATTTCTTATATCATGCAAATTGTGATGTGCGCCTAGGGGTCAGAAGGAAATTTTCACTGAGTGGATGGTGGGTTTTGTTAATAGGTTTTGTTGACATAGATCCCATCAAACAGTGTGACTATGATATGGCATCACAACAGGTTCAGCCAACGAGCCACAGTTTTAAAAAGCCAAGATTATATGTATCACCAAGGCGCTCAGCTCTCC
>NW_011888813.1:10192416-10196021 GCF_000151845.1 Pteropus vampyrus
TTTGCTGTTTAACTAGAGAAGAAACAGTTTTGATACTCAGTTCTTTTTGTTTAGCTTTTCCTCTTTGTCTTATCGAAATCACATTGTGGTGAATGTTTATAGTGTATGTGTTGACTCTTCTTGATGACATTGAACTTGACAATGAGAAACTTTCAATGTGAGATGGATCATTTTGACTCAAAGAGCCAAGAAGTGATTTCTTAAATGTTTGAGAAAATATGCACTTTCATTGATAAAAACAAGGAATGCAAATTTTTCGTATTATTCTCCCAGCACGTTAAAAAGTAGAAGTGGAATAATCTCTTCCAAAACAAGAAGGCAACGATACCATTAAGCCTTTCGCTTACGCTACTGTTAGCAGCCACGAGCAAGCCCAGAAACAAATGCTCCAGGTCTAATTTGAAAGCAAGGTAGACTGAAGAGAATCGAATTGGGGAGGTCTTAATGAAAGGCATCGCCCTCTGCCTTTCATGCTGAATTCCTTTGTATTCGGTTGTTCAGAGACTCTATTACTCATTGTGGAAGGTGAGCATCCCTCGACACTGCTGCCAAGTGTGGGGACGATGGTTTCCACCTCCTTTCCTCCCACGCCTCCCTCAACCTGGCTTCCACTGGAATCGCTCCCACTAACACACTAATGAATCCCCTACGGCTTACTCTACCTGTCTGCCCTATATAGTGCTGCTCTTTTCCCTTTCTGAAAACTCTAGCCTTCCTCGAGCTCTGCTTTCCTCTGGTTCCTTCTGCCTCTGTGGCCGGTCCTTCCTGGCTGCTCTCACGGGCTCCTCCTCCCCGCCCATCTGCTAACGGCTCGTGTTCTGTGTTGCCTCTTTTTCCTTCCACACTCTCTCTCTGGGCGATCACACCTGTTTCCATGCCTTCGCATGATCACCGAGAACCGAGAACCGGCCCCCACCACCCTCCTGAATTTCAAGTCTCTGTCTCCAATAAGCTCCTGAAACCTTCCACCTGGAAATTTTGCTTCTAATTCAAATTTAATACATCCCAAATTGAATTATTTATCCTCTTGGTCTAAACTTTCTCCTTCCATATCTCTATATTCAGTGTCCAAAAGCCTCAAAATAATCCTGAACATGTCCTTTCCCTCCTGCTCCACATTCATTCACCAAATTCTATCGTTTCTGCCTCAGAAATTGTCTTTTAAAAGCCAGCCCCTCTTCTCCATCCTCATAGCCTCTGACTCATCTCTTGACCACTGCTACTGCCCCCAGCACACCCCATACTGCTTCTCAGTTATTCTCACACCAGATGACATGTGCTGCTTGGGCAGCCAAGGGAGAAAAGCCCATCAGACCTGGGAGTTCAAGCAGATGGGAGCTAGAAAAAGAACAAAGATTCTTCAGGGGGTCAGGACACTAGATGAATGGAAGATACAGTTTGCCATCTCAGCGAGTCCTGCCTCTACTAGTGACCAAGCCAATCCCTAGCTACCCTCAGGGTTTGTGCACGGCTCGCCTGCCTCCGCTTGCTCCCTACTCCCGAGGAAGCCCATAGCCATATACTTAGTTGTCCTAAAATACCACTTTGGTTCCATCACTTTCCAGTCTTCCAATTTTTGGTGACTGCCAATCATCCATAGAGTACACTGCATACAGTTTTATACCTCCTTTTGAGCTCTCCAAGACCCCCATAATCTCTTACGGATTTGCTTCCCAGTGTATCATCACTTATTTGTCTAAATTAATATTTCTCCTCTGACACACTTAACCATTGACCTTGGTTTTCCAATTGCTGACATTTAGCCTATGCCTTTTCTCCTCCTAGAATCCTGTCCTATAATTCTTCCAACCTGTTTGTTTTGACACATACGTAATTATTCATTTGATGAACCAATACTGACTGAGAGCCAACCCTGGGCCAGCTTGACTCCAGCGAATAAGACAAATCTCCCCCTTTGAGGAGTTCCTAATCCTCAAAGGATTAGGGGAAGATGGATGGAGAAGGAAAAGGAAGTTACTTTCCAATGAAATCCATTCTGCAGAGGTGCTGCCAGATGATGTCCTGGGAGCATCCTTCAGAGAATCTAAGAAAAGGTCCTCATACTCAGCCCAGAGTCTAGGTAGCCTTTACTCACCCATGAATTATCTTCGCTCTGCCTGTGTGACCATATTGCTGGGACCCTATTGCTTAGGCGAGCCACAGAAGAGGCCTGAAGGAAGCTGGGCCAAATGTCATCTGAATTTGGGGGAAGGGATGGGTGAGGGGAAGAGGGCGCTCTCTCTGATCTCTGAGGAGCAAGCTGAGTGCTCTTGGTGCCTTGGACAATGAGAAAGAAAAGAAAGAGAAAAAAAAATCAGTCCTGTCTATGATCCTCATTATAGGACTCAGAGGGGTGGATAGCACCCCATCACAGGGCTGAAGTAGAAGGTAGGAAGGGTAAGCCAGGCAGCCTCCATACTCTTTTGGGTCCCAAGGCCAACCACTGCCTTCAACATGTAACATTTCTTTACTATAAAAATGGCATCCTTCCTTATCCTCATATGCTCTGGTTCCTACTATCTGAGAATTGGAATCGATCACCACAGGTGCCTCTTTAGAATATCTGCTAAGAAAAATAGGGAAATGAGATTAGAAACAAAATTAGTAATACAAATGAGAGCCTCAAATTCCTTCTCTTGGGCCATGTTTCCTTTCACAGGAATTCCATGGAAGTGAGAGCCTTTAGAAGCATCTGTTTAGTCCATCCCACTGACATAAACTAGGGCTCTGTACAACCTATTAAATTTCCAGAACAATTCCAAGGGCAGGTCTACTGGTGGTGTCAATAAAAATTAAAAAATGAAAAGCTCGTTGCTTCTGGTAGCTGTGGGTGTGAAACCTCATGATGTGTTTATATATTTTTTATTGGTAGGACACCACATAGGCTAGATCATGTGGTGGGATTTGCTTTTGTTCATGTCAAAATCAACCATGAACTTATTTGGGTGGATATGTTCTAACGTTGCTCTAAAAATTATTGCTGGGCCATCGTACTAGGGTGTAAATTCCTCGTCTCGACTCTCCTTGGTGACTTACTCTGTTGTCAGGCAGCTCATGGATTTAGGAAAATGTGCCTCCTTCCCTTCCCACTTCCCAACTCAGTTCACCCTACTCTATATAAGCTACTTACTCCCCCCACCCTTCCTCTTCTCCGTGGCAATGTCCTGTCATACTGCAGCTTTGAAATTACGTCAATGTGGTTTTTACTTCACATTTCCTTTAAGATATTTCTTTGTGCTAAAGAACTCATACAGAGACTTTTTTTTCTTTTTTCTCCCAGGGGATTAGCATTTTAGTAAGAGCTGAATAATAAAACTGGACTGTAAACGCCCGTCAGAAGTGTAGTGGTGCATGTCTGTCTTCTCAGAATTGCCTCAGAATGACTAGGATTGAACTTTGTTGTTGTTGTTGTTGTTGTTGTTGTTGTTTGTTGTTGCTGTTTCTTGTTATTGTTCCAAGGGGAAAACGGGCACTTTTTCTCTGCCAGGATGCAAGAATGGGTGCCAAAGGGGGCATGACCTGTGATGCCTTATAAAATGTAAATTCTCATTTTCTAAATAAAACGGAAGGTGTGGAACAAAGTGAGATGGGGTATTCGTGAGTGG
>NW_011888813.1:10196521-10200340 GCF_000151845.1 Pteropus vampyrus
GCATCACCCAAGTCACTGAGGTCCTGAATAGAACCAAAAAGTAGAGGAAGGGAGAATTCTCTCTCTCTGCTTGCCTCCTTGAATGGGGCCATTGGTCTTCTCTTGCCCTGCGACTGGGGTTTACACCATCAGTGTTCCTGGTTCTTGGGCCTTCAGACTTGAGCTAAAACTCATACCAGTTCTCCTGGTGCTCAGGCCTTCACTCAGACAATAATCCACCACCAACTCTCCTGGGCCTCCATCTTGCACATGGCAGATTGTGGGACTTCTCAGCCTCCATAATCATGTGAGTCAACTCCTTATAATTAATCTCTTTGTGTATATAAGTATAAATATACTATTGTCTCTTTCCGGAGAGCCCTGACTGATACAGGCCCGTAAAAGGAAAGGCAAGAAGTTCAGAGTTACTGGAGTGAAATGGGGGAAGTTGAAAGTGAAAGAGAAGAGGCAATGGACAGACAGGAACCAGATCATTTAGAGCTTTGTAAGGCAGAGTGTGTTCAGATTTAGCCTAAGTGTGGTAAAAAGCCACAGAAGAGTTTTCATCGGGAGAGAAACAGGGCCTGATTTATATATTTTTTAAAGCTCACTTTAGTTTTTGTATGGAAAGCAGTTCGCACAGAGGCAAGATTGAAAGCCAAGAAACAAGTTGGGGTGTGACCATAGCGGTCCAGGAGAGGGATGGCAAGGGCTTGGATGAGGGTAATGAAAGTGGAAAGGCTCGGGATAACTTCTGAAGTAGAGTGAACAGGACTTGCCAATAGCTGGATGTTAGTGGGGAAGGAGAGTGAGAAATTGAGGATAACTCTAGATTTCTGGCTTAAGTAACTAGGTAGACGGTAAAGCCATCCCCCTGATCTGGGAAAACTGAAGCAAAGCTACCCCAGAAGTCAGCAGGTGGCTTGGGAATTCTACTTGGGAATTAAATTAGTGATGCTTACTCACCATCTAAATGGAGAGAGCAAATGAATGCTTTGGTTCCAGAGAGAGGCGAGGCTACAGATAAAGACTTGGAAATCATTTACATGTAGATGCCATTTGAAGCCTTGGGGTTTCAAAATACAAGATTTTTATATTTCTTGGCCAATTATATAGAAACATGACATCTTGGACTAGAAGAGACATTGAAGATCTTCTAGTTCAATCCTATTGTTTTATAAACCAGGAAAATGAGACCCAGTAAGGTTAAGTGCTTTCTTTACAGCCACATAGTCCATCAAAGTCTTGGATTTCCTTTCTTAGTTCAGTGCATTCTTGTTTACCTTCTGCTTCTAAAATAGTGCAACTCCAAAGTGATGGCAAATATTTATTGAAAGAGATAATTACATTCTGTGCAATACTGGATTTTAAATGATCAAAAAAAAAAAAAGAAAGAAAGAAAAAAAAAGAAAAGAAGTCACAAATGTATTGCTTTAAAATATTTCACTATCAATTTGAATTCAAATAAAGAAGCAGCTTGTTGGCAGACTGGTTGGCTCAGTGAAAAATGAATTAGCAGAAACATTTTTATCCAGAATTTATTATAGCTGATGCAACCTTCTTTTTAAGAGAAGACTGTAAATTAAAAGACCAATTGTTTCTTCATCATACAGAAGAAAAAAAAACTTGTAATGTAAAATCCCATTTACTGAGTTGTTAAACTGGGCAGTAAAATTCCTTAGCTCACTGGGTTTTACATGCACACACATGCATGCACACACACATTGACAATTTTGTTAGATAAACAGCAAGTGCATGTCCTGCTGCCGAAGGAAGGTGGTACAGAGGGAGCTGTGAGAGTCAAAGAAACAACCTTCTACGTTTCTCAGTGGCAACTTTGGCAAAGTGAGAGGGGCAAAGGTTGAAATTAATGTTAACTGCTATCAAATTTAGCAGAGAAAAGCTACTCTAGGTACTGCAGATAAAAGGAGGTGGCAATAACTGATCAGTAATTCCTTTTATGAAAGTACCTCTGTCTCGTTTACAAAATTCTCGATAGCTATGTTAGATGTTCCGAATATCATGTTCCAGATGTTGTTCGGCCTGAAAATCTTTTCTGAGAAAGAAGTAACAGCTGTGCCCTTCCCCTGAGCCTGTGTCCAGTAAACTCTCTGCTACCAATATAATAGACAGCCATAAGCATCGTTTAACCTCTTTGAGCTTAAATTCTTGATCAGTAAAATGAAGCAGGTGATCGCTTAAGAATCCCCATGGTCTTTGAAATCATAATTCCAAGATTTGCAAGGCAAAATTAATAAAAAGAAGAAAATAAATTCTAAGACAATATGAGACTACTTTTTTTTTCCTATGCTTAGACAGAGCTAGGATCGGTCACTTGGAAGACCAGACCATATGACTTTGACCCCCTTTCTTTATGCTCCAGATTAAAGTAACTTTTCTTTGGTATTTTACTGAGTTTTTAAAGTAGTAAGTATCATATTTAAATGAAGTCATTTTGTCTAGTAACTACAACATATAAATCCATCTTTCAGATATAATCTCATGTAAATGATACAAATATAAATGACAGTTTTGTTTTGTTTTTGTTTTTTTTTGCATTATTGAGATTATTAAGATGTGGTAGAAGACTAACCTTAAAGTGAAGACTTGATCTAATGTTAGGTTGTTAAACAAGAGACCACTTGCCAAAATCAGGGGCTGTACCCTTTCAGTAAGGAGGACTTTCTCTCCTGTTGACCTAACACCGATCTATAAAGTCTTTGCAGGGGCTGATGCCACACCAATGACCAACAGTAGATGGTTGGAAGAGAAGTCTTCTGCTTATTGATTGCCCACTCAAGACCAACTCCTCTTTTCTTATACCTTCCTTAGTTCAGCTAATTCTCTATTTGAAAAAACATTCAACTCAACATCAACCCTGATTCCCTCTGTCACCGCTAAATGTTGACTCAGATTTTAATGTCAACTCAAATTTGACACATGTCAAGTGTTCTAGTGAGGAGCTTCCATATTTTTCAGGATTTTGGTGATAGTAGACTAGGAAACAATCCTGGTATTATTATTTTTTAACAACCACAGTTACTTTGCTATTATATGCCAAGCAGCACAGTACCCGTATGTAGTAAGCACATCAAATTTGTTAAAAGCCAAGTGAGTGAATGAATGAAAAGACATTCTTATAGTGTGGCGAAGAACTTTATGTGACTGGAAGGTGGAGAGGAGTGCATTTCACTTAAAAATTTCCTAAATTGGCTGCACATCATATCACAAAAGGAAAATGCAAAGTAAAACAACAATGAGATACCACCACACACCTATTAGAATGGCCTAAATCTAGAACTCTGACAACACCAAAGGCTGGTGAGGATCTGGAACAACAGGAACTCTCATTCACACTGTTGGTGGGAATGCAAAATGGTACAGCCGCTTGGAAGATAGTTTGGCAGTTTTTGTACAAAACTAAACATGCTCTTACCATACGATCCAGCAATTGTGCTCCTTGGTATTTACCCAGTGGAGTTAAAAACATGTCCACACAAAAAACTGCACATGGATGTTTATAGCAACTTCATTCATAATTGCCAAAAATTGGAATCATGCATGAAAGATATCCTTCAGTAGGTGAGTGGGAAAATAAACTGTGGTACATTCAAACAAAGGATGATATTCAGTGCTACAAGGAAATGAGCCACAAAAAGACATGGAGGAAACTTAAATGAATAATACTAAGTGGAAGAAGCCAATCTGAGAAGGCGGCATACTGTAGGATTCCAACTATATGACATTCTGGAACAGGCCAAGATATGGAGACAGTAAAAACATCAGTTGTTGCCAGGGGATGGGAAGGGAAGGATGAATAGGTTGAGGATTTTTAGGAGA
>NW_011888813.1:10200615-10212029 GCF_000151845.1 Pteropus vampyrus
AAAAAGTCTATTTAAAAAAAAAATTAAATAATATTCAGAAAAGAGAAATGAGGTAAAATACTTCCTGAATTTCCTTCTCTTGTGTACTGTGGCATTTAAAAATCCTCCCTAGCTTACCCCGCTCCAACCTACCACTTGATCTTATCTGTCCTTTGTCATACCCTTCCCATTTGATTTTGTTCTTTTCTTTCTTCTAATGCTTTTAGGCTTGAGACTTCAGACTGTTTGCAGGATTCTGGCACCCACTTTTATTGAGGTGGTACTATGTGAATATTCATCCATTAATTATTTTCTCTATTTTATAGATAAAGAAAATGAGACTAAGAGATGTCAGGTTCCACAGGAAGCAGGAAAGAGTAGGAAGCCCAAGTATTGTGCTCCTAAGCCTGTTCTCTTTCCTTTTAATCACATCACCTCCATTATGCGGGAGTCTCCTAGTAAACGACAGATCCGCCTCTTCTTAAATAAGAAAGTATTGAACATGAAATAAACTCGATGACTCAAAGACATAGTTAGAAACATGATTTCGAGGGTAGTAGAGATTACTACAGTATGTAGTACTATCTGACCAAACATAAAACAACCCCTAATTGCTATAATTTTCAAATTCTTGAGTCTGGTACTTTTTCTATTTTCTCCTGCGTTACCAGCCATCACGTTGATTTCTAGATGCCTCTTGATCTCCTTTGAATTAGTTGTTTTTAATCTTCTACGGGCTAAGAAGCTAGGTAACCAGGTTTAGTAGGATTGTGACTAAAAAGGGAAAAGACAGTTGCTGAATGACAGAGTAAGAAGATGGAAATAAAATGTATGAGCTTCGTGAATGAGATCTATGGCATTTATTTTAACTTCTCAGAGGCCTTTTTCTTTGAGCTGTGTTTTCTATGACTGACATTATTGGAAAAATGACCTCTGGGTAGGTGAGTTATTGCCACAAAAAGGCATTGTTTCTTTTAAAATGAATAAGAAAGGCAGCTAATACTGTATTCTATCTTCTTTGTAGAATGGATTCTTTGTTTAAAAATAAGCGAACAAAAAAACTCAGCAATGAAAAGAAGGTGGAGCGATATACTCTAGGAAAGAAGAATAAAGTGAGTCACATTATATGAATAGCTAAGTTGATAGGAAAATAAATGTTGTTTTGCTCACAACACTGAAAAGTCAATAGGCAGCAAATAAACTTCAGAGTAGCAGGGCCAGTATTAATTTAGGTGTCCTTTGTAATTAAAAAACAAGATCCAAGCAAAACAAAGCAATAGCAATACATACAATGCCTAGAAGGGTTGGTTACATAGGCAGGGAACAAATTGGTGAATAAACGGATTTGTAAAACTTATTCATGAGACATCAATAGCTAATGAATGGAGAGGATGAAGAAGAGGTGACTTTATTCAGAGTAGGTTCCATTATTTTAAAATTCTGCAGTTGATAGAAAGGAATTTGAAAATAGAAAGTTCTGGTAAAATATTTAGAACAAGAAAATGAGGAGAAAACCTCTAAAAGCTCAGATGTTTATACTCTTGGTAATTGTTCAATAAATATTTAATGAATAAACATTTTTATAAAAAGATTTGATAGCTTTTATCTGGTTTTAATGCTGCTCATTCTTCACCTGACTCATAACGAATACATCTCCTTTACCCTTGCCCTTCGGAACTTCTTAGGACTATCTTCAGGTGGCCATAAAGGATATTTTATTATAGAATATAAGCAGCTTCTTATCTTTTAACTACGGTCTTCGATGCTAAAACTACTCTGTATACCAGAGATGTGAAGTAGGATTTATCTTGTATGCCAACTCCTCTCATTCGATAGTGCCTTCCTAGAGCGTTACATTTAGAAAGTTTCTGAGCTCACATTTGTGCTCAGCAGGAAGGAACGTAGTGGTTGATTAATGATATCTGCCATGGGTGAAATAGAGGTGATGAAAATATGCATGCCAAAAAAAAAAAATCACCATCCTTCTGCTCCATCCCACCCACAGTAAACCGGGAGAGGCCTGGTTTGTGCTACACTTCTCTCTGTGGCCCTGGGTTCTCTAATTATTAGAAAGATCAGCCACCTCTAGCCAGTACCTGCCTGTGGAATATGCAAGTATTTTGTTTCTGTGTTTGAAAAGGATGAAGAGTGTTTTGATCACTTGGTAGGTAGATTATATAAAATATGGAAATAATTTAAGATGACTGAAGAGTATTTAACACAAATATACTTTTAATATGACCAACACACACACACACACACACACACACACACACACACACACACACACACACACCCAGAAAACAAAATCTATATTTCACCAAAGGCTTTCTTCGTTTCTTAACCTAGCTCCCAATATAATCAAAATCTCTCTTTTCCCAATTAAAAAAAAAAATTAAAACAAAGAGAGTAAGTTTTTAACCAGATTCTTAAAAAGATGAGACTGACAAAACCGATCAATAAGAAGTATGATGATTCGTGGCATAGTAACTAATTATCCATAGAATTCCATGCACTTGAAGGCACATTGACTGAAACGAGATGGAAGACAGGGCCCTTCAGAAGCCATCGGAGGAGGGAAGGAAGAGAAGGAAGAAGAAATGGTGCACGGTCTTAACGCTGCTTAACGACAGGGGTGTGTGCTGAGAAAGGCGTCATTGGGTGATTTCGTCATTGCGCAAACATCATAGCGTGCACTTACGCAAACCTAGACTGTCTAGCCTCTACACACGTGGGCTGCATGGTGTACCACTGCTGTATACGTGGGCTGTTGTTGACGGAAACGCCCTTATATGACCCATGACTATATTTAGATGCTCAGCCATTTAAGCAGTGTTGGGCTCCTGAGCTTACACTCTAGTTTAGATTGGTGCATATGCGTAACCAGGCCATGCTCAGAGAACTATCAGCTGGCAGCTGCTGACTTTTTCTGGTTAAAAAAAAAAAAGAGGGTAAGCATATATACAGTGTTTAAAGATTGAAATCTCCTCGCATCCTCTTCTTTGGTGGTCCTGTTTCTGATCTTGTTATGCTCTGGTAAGCAACAGTCCCTCCAGAAACCTAGGCGGTTTTTCCTAATGTCCACTGTTATTGCACCTTTGATACTCAGAAAAATGCAAAATAACTACATAAGTAATTTAGTATCCAAGTGAGAAAGTCTTTCAGAACAGGGTCTCTGCCTTTACTTCTGTAAGACTTAAGTCATTCCTAAAGTGGCACATAAATGTCATATGCTTCGTCTTGCTTCCAGGCCTGTGCCGCACAACACGGCAGCCACTAGCGTATGTGGCTAATGAGCACTTGAAATGTGGCCACTCTGAATCTAGGTGTGCTGTCGGCGTAAAAAACGCACTGGGGTATAAAGGCTTTGAACAAAAAGAAAATGTAAAACATGCTATTACTAATTTTGTCTATTGAGTACATGTCGAAATGACAATATTTTGGACATATTGGGTTAAATAAAATATATTAGCAAAATTAATTTTCACCTGTTTCTTTTTACCTTTTTAATGTGGTTATTAGAAAATTTTACATTGCCTAAGTGGCAAGCACTGTAATTATATAGGACAGCTCTGCTCTAGGCCATTCTTTCCTTAACACATTCAAGATGGATGCTGGCGTAGTTTATTTTTGAAGATTCACAGAAATAGAGGTAAATAGTCTATGGTAATTCATCCTCTGAGTCCATAAAATCCCCTCTATCTGCTTAAAAAGGACAAAAACATTATGAGTATCTACAGCAAGAGATAACAAACATTTTCTTTACAGGCACAGGTAGTACCTATTTTAGATATCGAGAGCTTAATGTTCTCTCTCACAACTGTTCAACTCTGTTTTTACATCACAAAAGCAGCCACAGCCAAGACCTAAAATGAGTCTGCTGTGTTACAATAAAACTTTATTTACAAAAGCAGGTGGCCATGCCATCAGTCCCTAGGAATGTCTAAGTATACAATAACAGGCATGACAAAAATACCCCATCAGATGAGAAAATTTGGCACAGGTGGTCAACTTGTTTCTGTTCAAAATTAGGCATTGTCTTGTTTTGTAATTATTGAACTAATTTGTCAAAGGGAATACAGTATGTCTAAAATCACGAAAAGTCTACATTAAAGATGGTATATTTTAATAAAAAATAATTTTTAAGTACATGCATGCTACATGTAGTACTGCCTCATGCAGTACTAATTTTGCTATAAAGCTGCTTGTCTCTGAGATGGTTTCATATTCATAATTTCTAAGAAAAAAAATATATATCTACACACAACCCACAAGAGTCTACTGCAATGTCTGTTTTTCTTATGCTCTGAGGAGATCTTGCCCTGTCAACCAATGAGAAAGGATGTGATAGACTGTGCTCTATGCTCCTGTCCAATGGGCATTACCACACTATAAAGCACATATAGTTGACTCTAGAAAAACATGGATTTGAGCTGCACGGTCTATTTATGTGTGGATTTTTTCAGTAAATGCTTAAATGTATTTCCTCTTATGATTTTCTCAATAACATTTTCTCTAGCTTACTTCATTGTAAGAATACAGTATATAATACATGTATAAAATATGTGTTAATCAAGTGTTCATGTTATTGGTAAGGTTTCTGCTCAACAGTAGACTATTAATTAAGTTTGGAGGGAGTCAAAAGTTATATGCGGACTTTCGACTGCACAGGAGCGGGTGCCCCTAACCCGTGTGTTGTTCAAGGGTCACCTGTGCTCTCGACCAGTTTTCTGCTGGGCTACTTAAATGAGTTCTGTAATGTGTGGTTTAGTGTCTGATGGCCTCTCTTTCTCACACTCATTTTGTGTTCTGATTCACAGTTTTGACCCATTAATGAGTGGCGAAAGTATACATGGACCTGATATCAAGGGAACTACGGTATTATGAAGGATTTTACATGTCAGTTCTACCACAGCTGAGGCACCTTCATGGAAATAGTCGAGAAGACAAGTGGAGGTCAGCAGATGGTTGGGATTGGTGGGAAACCTTTGATGCTATGAAGCGGGCAATGAGCATCACTGCAGCCCGAGGTGAGGAGAAACTATAGAGAGAAGCTTGTGCTCTTTCTGGGGAGCTGTAAAGAACAGAGATAAGATCGGCAACATGGCATCGTGCAATGCTGGGCACACAACTCCTTAGGGAGCTTCAAGAGTCTCCTCCATGACAGGTTTGGGTAGCGGGCCCATGTCAAAAAAGCAACCCCCATGATTAATAAGTTTACAAGCACCATACTAATTCAAGGTAGAATTACAATGTTTTTTCCAGTTTGTTTTGACAAATAAGACATCTTTAGACCAGCTTTAATAAATCTAGTTTTAAGTGTAGTGTAACTCATGTGTTTCATTAATTACATATTCAGCCACCTAAATGACGTGAAAACAGTTTATTGTCTAAAGTGGGTTTAATGTTTTCCTTTGAAATATTTTTAAACCATTCATTTCCATGACAAACTCCATAATACAAGAGTAATCTCTGAGCCAATCTCTGACCAAATCATGACACATTTTAAATCAGAAGCATCTAAATTAGTGCACCTAACAGCTAAACAGTAAAGTAAGTCATTAATCTCTTTGTACAACTGTTATTTTGTTTGTTTGTTTAAAAGAGAATGTAAAATTGTGTTCTTGTAAGTTAGGGTTTAAAATTGAAAAGGGATGTATGATCTCTTTAAAGAAGATAGTCTGTTTCAGAAAGCACTTTGTATTCCATTCTGGGTTAGAGATGGTTACCAAGGAGACAGCTCAACTTCATCAGTAGGCTTCTAGGATCGGGAATCTGGTGGGCTCTCAGGAAATATTTGTAGAAAGAAAAAAAAAAGGAGATAAAGAAAGAAGGAAGAAAAGAAGGAAAAAGGGTGTGGGAGGGAGGACAGGTTTTTCTATGAGGAAAAAAATTATTATGGTTAATATTTTTTGTCAACTTGGCCAGGCCATGGTACCCAGATATTTGGTCAAACATTATTCTAGACATTTCTGAGAAGATATTTTTTTTAGACAAGATTAACATGTAAATCAGTAGACTTTGAGTAAAGCAGATTATTCTCCATAATGTGGGTGGGCCTCATCAAATCAGTTGAAGGCATTAATTGAAAATGACTGACTGTCTCATAAGAAGAGAGAATCCTGCCAGAAGACTGCCTTTGTTGTCAAAAGGTAGCATCAACTCTTCCCCGGGTTCCCACTTCCACTATACTACCTTCTCTTCCCCAGCCTGTGCCTATGGCCTCCTGGGGAGTTCCCTATGATCACTTGGAGAAAGAGAAAACTCAGGCCTTGTTTAGGATGGTTCTGCATGATATGTAGGCACCACTCAGAAGTGGGCAGCTGCAGCACTGCAGTCCCTTTCTGAGCCATCCCTGAAGGACTGTGGTGAAGTGAATCTCTCCCAGGGCAAGAACTCTAAGCAATGCACCTGGTTGTTCTCTTTGTTTGGAAGAAGAAATGGCTAGATACGCAGTGACATACCAGTTCACGGTCTGTGGCCACATGAGGTCTGTCGTTTAACTTGGAAGAAACATGACTGGAAAATTGGTGACAAGGAAGTCTGGAGAAGAGGTGTGTGGACAGATGTTTCTGAATGGGCAAAGACATGAAGATATCTGTGTCTCGTATGAATACTTACCAAAGGGTAACCTCAGCAGAGGAAGAATTTAATAATCAAGTGGATAGAATGATCTACTCTGTGGGTATCAGTCAGCTTCCTTCCCCAGACAGCCCTGTCATGGACTCATAAACAAAGTAGACATGATGACAGGGATGGAGGTTATGCATGGGCTCAGCAACATGGACTTGTGCTCACCAAGGTCAGCCTGGCTATGGCCACTGCTGAGTGTCCAATCTGCCAGCAGCAGAGACCAGCACTGTGTCCCTGATGTGGCATTATTTCCCAGGGTGATCAGCCAGCTACCTGGTGGCAGGTTGACTACGCTGGCCCTCTTCCTTCATGGAATAGACATTTACTCTGGATACGGGTTGGCCTTCCCTGCACACACTGCTTCTGCCAAAATTATAATCTGTGGATTTACAGAATGCCTTATCCACTGTCATGGTATTCCATACAGCATTGCTTCTGGTCAAGAACTTGCTTCACAGCAAATGAAGTGCTCCAACAAGCCTGGTCTTACCATGTTCTCCGCCATCCTGAAGCAGCTGACTTCAAAGAAGGGTGGGGCGGCCTTTTAAGGACTCAATTACAGCACCAGCTAGATGGCAATACCTAGCAGGGCTGGGCATGGTTCTCTAGGAGGTTGTATATACTCCAAATCGGAGTCCAATAAATGATGTTGTTTCTCCCATATGTAGGATTCGTGGCTCAAGGGGGTAGAAATAGGAGTGGCACCACTGACTATTACCCCTGGTGACCCACTAGCAAAATATTTGTTTCCTTTTCCTGAGATCTTATGCTCTGCTGGCCTAGAGGTCTTAGCTCCAAAGGGAGAAATGTTTCCACCAACAGATGTGAAGATGATTCCATTAAATTGGAAGTTAAGACTGACAACTGGTCACTTTGGACTCCTCATACCTCCGGATCAATAGGCAAAGAAGAGAATAACTGTGCTGACTGAAGTGACTGATGCTGATTACCACGGGGAAGTTGGACTGCTACTCCACAATGGATACAAGGAAGAGCATATATAGAATACAAAAGATCACTTAGAGCATCCTTAGTACTGCCAGCCACTGTGATTATAATCAACGGAAAACTACAACATCCAACCCTGGCAAAGAGTACTGATGGCCGAGACCCTTTAGGAATGAAGATATGGGTCGCCTCACCAGGTCAAGAACCACGACCAGTTGAGGTACTCACTAAAGACAAAGAGAACGTGAAATGGGCAGTGGAAGAGGTCGTTATAAACAACAGCTACGACCACATGACTAGGTACAGAAATGGGGACTGTAATTGACATGAATATTTCTTCCTTATTTCATTATGAATGTTAGTGTGGTTTGTTAGTGTGGGTAGATGTGTGTATTCACAGAAAGAGAGATATATAGATATACAGATATCAAATGTCTTTATTTTCTTCCTTCTGTTATCCCCTTATCAGACAGGCTTCTTTCACTTCATGATATGCATTTAAGTTTCCTCCATGTAAGATGTATGGACTTTACGTCATAGTACTTAGTGTCGTTAACTTGACATTATAATATTTAAGTTATGGGATAGCAAGGATAAGAGTAAACATCCTCTTTGCATCCTCTTCCTAGCAAAGGGTTAGCACATTTCTTGTTGTATGCAGAACAGCTGTGCCATGTTAGGTGGAATTATGACCTTGTCATAATCTTCCTTTTGAGACGAAGGGTGGTTTACAGAGATGTGTGTGGGTGCCAAGTTGATAAAGGGTAGACTTCGATGGCTTATTTTATGTGTCAACTTGGCTACGCCACAACACCTAGATATTTGATCAAACACCAGTCTAGGTGTTGCTGTGAAGATATTTTTAGATAAGATTAATGTTTAAATCAGTAGGCTTTAAGCAGATATGGCTGGGCCTCATTCAATCAGTTGGATGCCTTAAAAGAAAAAAAACTGAGATCCTGGTACATCCAGATAATGGAATATTATTCAGTGCTAAAAATAAATGTGTTATCAGTCCATGAAAAGATATGGAGGAAACTTAAATGCATATCATGAAGTGAAAGAAGCCTGTCTGAAAAGGCTACATACTGTATGAATCCAACTATATCGCATTCTGGAAAAGGCAAAACTATGTAGCCAGTCAGAACATCAGTGGTTGCCAAGGGTTGCGGGTTGAGGGAGGGATGAATAGGTGAAACACAGAGAATTTTTAGGGCAGTGGAACTACTTTAGATGATATTATAATGATGGACACATGTCATTATATCTTTGTCCAAACCCATAGAACATATGACATCAAGAGTGAACCCTAACATATGGACTTTTGGGTGATGATGATGTGTCAGGATAGATTCATCAAGTGTCACAAACGTACTGCTTTGGTGGGGGACGTTGATAACAGAGGAGGCTACACATGTGCGTGTGTGGAGGCAGGGGGTGGGAAATTTCTGTACCTTTCCCTCAATTTTGCTATAAACTTTATTTTTTTATTTGTTTGTTTTTAAATTTATTTATTTAATTGAAGAAATGATTTGATTTCTTTTCCTGCTATAAACTTTAAACTGTTCTAAAAATAAAGTTTATTTACAAAAAAAAAAAAAAAATACCGAAGTACCCTAAGGAAGAGAGAGTTCTGCCTCCAGATCGTTTTTGGATTCAAGCTGCAAAATCAATTCTTCTTTGGGCATCTAGCCCATTAGCTTATTCTGCACAGCCTCCACAATCACGAGTCAATTCCTTTAAATCTCTCTGTATATGTACATTTACGTGTATGTGTGTGTGTGTGTGTGTGTGTGTGTGTGTGTGTGTTTTTATTTATCCTACTGGTTCTGTTTCTCTGGAGAACTCTAATATAAACATCATATAAAATCACATTGTGCTGATGCAAACACATTCTATATGCCTATAAGTGCTCTTTTTAATGATTGTTATTTCATGGAGAGAAAGACAGTGCAACTCAAAGCTTGAGGAGAAGCAGACTTCAGTGGGTGTAGCAGTAAGCGCTCAGAGGTGAGGCTCTCCTGGTAAGAGGTATCCCAGCTCCCACGGAAGAAGTTCAGGATGGTTCTTAGATTTTTAACAAAACGAGAGATGAACTTGATGACCTCAACTTTGCAGTGGGTAGGTGAGAGCAAAGGAGCCATCTGTACTGGAAAGTCCATTTCTCTAATTAATCCTACCAGACATACAAAGCAGATCCCACTCTAGTGACTCTGAAAGCCAGGGGCTTTGAGGAAAGCTTATGGTGCTAGTCGGACAGAGCAACCGGAGGCTTTGCCTAGAAGTACGAAGACTCCAGTGACTGAAAAAGCAATTTTGTACAAAGCTTTAAGAATAAAACAAAGATTTAAAGAAAGAATAAAACAAAGATTAATAATGATTGATAAGAATTAAGGATGAGCGAGAAACGTAGCAAATGTACTTAGGTATATATTTTCTTTAGTATTTGCTCTGTGGGGCTATCTTCCTTGCTTTTCAATGTTTGCTACCTATTTTAATAAAGAGATCTTTCTTTGTAAAAAGAAATCACAATTAGATTGTAAAATAAATTAATCTTTTGGCTAATCATACCTTTGGGGAATCTGGGGTTTTTAGACCATAAAGCTCTAATGTAAGAATCATCACTTACTTGGCAGCCAGTACCCTAATCATATACAAAGTACTAAACGAGACTAACCACTCTTTTGAGTGCTGAGCTTAGAAACTCAACCCCACAAAGAGAAAGAAATATCAGAGAACCAAAACATTAAGATTTCCATATCTGTGTGAACCTCAGATGTTATACTGGGCCTCCATTACCAATAATAATAACAAAGTGGCACTCAAGGCACCATATCTAGGATTGAGAATTTAAAAAATATGAGGACTCCTTGTAATATTTCCAAAGTTCCTGAGGCCCCCTATGGAATGCTAGCCATATTTTAGTACCTGGTCTAAACATATACAATGACAAAGAGTTACTGACAATGTGGAAGTTGTTTTAAATGAATGTGCATATTATTACTCACAAACATCTGTGTACCATTGACAACAGCAGTACACATACGTGTGAGCTCCATGATTGATTTAGTCTAGGTGGATATGTGGATTCATAAGCTCCTTGTAGTAATTCTTCAGTGGCCTCAGGGCTCCTCTGCTCCTGATTTCCTTAATGGAGTGTAAAGCCTCTCAATAACCTCTATGCCTTTAAGGCCTCTGCATCTTAATCAGAGCAAATGTGAGAGCCTCCCTCTGGATCCCTGGTTACTTATCAGGGCTCCCCCACGATGCTCTCAATCGGTCTCATTGCCTCCACTCACCTTCACTTCCTCTCCCAGTTCTAATGTACCCTCCACGTCATGGCTAGAGACACCTTTCTAAAAGTCTATGTCTGACCCAGCTACTTCCCCAAACATATTCATGGCTCCTGATCAGCAAGAGCAGTGGTTTTCCCTCTTGAAAATACATCAGACTCTTTTGGAAGACTTGTCAAAACACGGATTATGGGGCTCCATTCTCAGAGTTTCTGACTCAGGAAGTCTAGGGTGGAGACCAATGGTTTGCATTTTTCACAAGTTTCCAGGTGAGGACGATGGTGGTGTTCTGGGGACCATATTTGAAGAATCATTACCCTCAAGTGTAAAAGCCAGACTTCTTAATATAACCAGGTAGGTCTTTCATGGTCTGAACCCTGACAGCTCTCAGATTTTGTCTTCTGCCTGGTTTGCCCTTTACCCACTTGTCAAATTCTTACTCATCCTAAGCTTAAGCATCACCTCCTTTCCAGAGTGCTCTCCAGGCAAAATGAATATACTCATTTTCAAGTGTCCACTGACTTTGCACACCTCTCTCTCTGACAGCATGCATCACATCTC
>NW_011888813.1:10212079-10213101 GCF_000151845.1 Pteropus vampyrus
TTCACAAGTTTCCAGGTGAGGACGATGGTGGTGTTCTGGGGACCATATTTGAAGAATCATTACCCTCAAGTGTAAAAGCCAGACTTCTTAATATAACCAGGTAGGTCTTTCATGGTCTGAACCCTGACAGCTCTCAGATTTTGTCTTCTGCCTGGTTTGCCCTTTACCCACTTGTCAAATTCTTACTCATCCTAAGCTTAAGCATCACCTCCTTTCCAGAGTGCTCTCCAGGCAAAATGAATATACTCATTTTCAAGTGTCCACTGACTTTGCACACCTCTCTCTCTGACAGCATGCATCACATCTCGTTGGAATTACTTGTTTACACATGTGTGCCTCACACATTAGATTGCGTGCCCCGTGAAGATGGGAAATCTGGTCACCCATCTTAGTATTTCCAGCATCAGAAGGTGGTAGGTACTCAATAGGTATTTCTGCACACTTTTATACCACTATAAATAGCAAGTCCAAATCAGAAAGGAAGAAGTAAAACTGTCATTTGCAGACAACATGATAGTGTATAGAGAACCCTAAAGATTCCACCAAAAAACTATTAGTACTAATAAATACAGTGAAGTAGCAGGATATAAAATTAATATTCAAGAATCAGTTGCATTATATACACCAATAATGAACTATCAGAAAAATTAAGAAAACAATCCCATTTATAATTACATCTAAAAGAATAAAACACCTAGGAATAAATTCAACCAGGGAGATGAAAGACCTCTGCTCAGAAAATTATGAGACATCAAAGAAAGAAACTGAAGAAGATGTAAATAAATGGAAGCATATACTGTGCTGACAGATAGGAAAAATTAGCATCATTAAAATGTTCATATGACCCGAAGCAAACTACACATTCAATGTAATCCCTATCAAAATACCAGTGGCATTTTTCACAGATCTAGAACAAATAGCCTAACATTTATATGAAGCCACAAAAGACCCAGAAGAGCCAAAGCAATCTCGAGAAATAACAAAGTTGCAGATATCACGCTACCTGATATCAAACTATACTA
>NW_011888813.1:10213151-10215134 GCF_000151845.1 Pteropus vampyrus
TTTATATGAAGCCACAAAAGACCCAGAAGAGCCAAAGCAATCTCGAGAAATAACAAAGTTGCAGATATCACGCTACCTGATATCAAACTATACTACAAGGCTATTGTAATCAAAAAAGCATGGTACTGGCATAAAAACAGACACACAGATCAATGGAAAAGAATAGAGCCCAGAAATAAACCCACACCTATATGCTCATTTAATCTATAACAAAGGAGGCAAGAATATACAATGGGATAAAGACAGTGTATTCAATAAATAGTGTTAAAAAAAAACAAAACAGGACAGATATGTGCAAAAGAATGAAACTGGATCACTTTCTTATACTATATGCAAATGTACAACTTTTAAAAGACACTGTCATTAAGGTAGTTAGAACCCCTGAACCCTGCTGGCTCATATCGCTACAATTAGATTCTTGGCAGAGATTCAGAGTTCAAGGTGCTGCTTGTAACAAAGAAAGTAATATACTGTTAACACCTTGCAGCTATTAGTGATCTTGATGAAAAGAGACATATACATATACATATACATATATGTGTGTGTATGTGTATGTATGTATGTGTGTGTGTGTGTATGTATATATATATTATGCATAAAAGTAAAACGAACATATGAAATCTTTACTGGAATCCAGGGCTAAATATATTGACATCAAGTCAAAAACTTGTGTTGTGCTGGAAATTTTGTATGGTTCAGTGAAAACTAGTGATGGTTCCACATTCATCCCAGCAACACAGTATCTAAGCAAGGGAAACTATCAGTAGTCCTTTATATACGCTTTTAATGAATTTCCTCTCCACCCCAAAACAGAATAATTGTCAAATAACATTGCTGAGAAACATTGCCGAGAATTCCCAAATAATGAAATAATTGGAGTATAGAAATAAGAGATGGAGGGATTTTTTACATTTTAGAGATTTTGCATAGCCCATGGGGTGAAGAGAAAAAAAGAGGCTTTAAGAACATCTGATAGGACTACAAATAAAAAGTGGGTTCTTAGGACTATTTGGCATACAGTTGCCTCTTGAGAGACACCTGCACAACTGAAAAGCAGCATCTTCAAATGTAAACGATATGATATATACAGAGTCTATTATTCTATTATTGGCTCCTACATGAGGTATGTTCTGGCTGATTACTCACAGACTATTAGAGGATTTTCATATTTATAGCTGCAAGAACAGATATACCTGTTCTATGATTTCTACCTGTCAATTCCTTCTCCCTTCTTCCTTCTCTCCCTTCTTCCCTCCCTCCTTCCTTCTCTCTTGCCTTCATATATTCATACATACACATACAAATTTTATATACATATATATACACAGACATACACATATTCTCCTATTTTTCAGTTACTTCTCTTGACTTTCATAGGCTGATTTGTTAAATTATATCTCCTCATACTCTGATAATAACTAACAAATTTTGCTCAACCTTTATCTGTTCTCAGATTCTGCTTATCAGGACATATTCAGCTTTAAAATGTTCTTCAGATATTTTTGTTTATTCATTTATTCATAAATAATTGAGTGTCATAGGTTCTGGTAACACAGCAGTGAATGAAATAAATGTGATTCCTGACCTCACTGAGCTCACACAGCATTGTGGGGGAAATTGACAGTAAACAAATAATCTCATAAATAAATATACAATCATCAAGTACAAGTGCCTTGAAAGAAAGTCTTTCCTGTGAGATATTAAGAATGAAGGATCCAATTTAAATGAAGAAAATATGAAAGATTCTATCACTGACCCCAATTCTTCACCCTTCCCTGTGTCTAAGCCCTTTGCCAATGAGAGTGTTGCCTCCCATCCCACAAAAGGGGCCGAGGAGGCAAAGTGATGTTGTACCAGTCTTGAGCCTAAGCCTCAACAGTCCATGTGTGTTCATGCTTTTCTATTGCACTTTGCCATTGCCATGAAAAGAACATGCCCAGGCTAGCCTGCTGGTCCCAGGAGGAAGACGGACACCCAGAGAGA
>NW_011888813.1:10215184-10217933 GCF_000151845.1 Pteropus vampyrus
GGTTCTTAGGACTATTTGGCATACAGTTGCCTCTTGAGAGACACCTGCACAACTGAAAAGCAGCATCTTCAAATGTAAACGATATGATATATACAGAGTCTATTATTCTATTATTGGCTCCTACATGAGGTATGTTCTGGCTGATTACTCACAGACTATTAGAGGATTTTCATATTTATAGCTGCAAGAACAGATATACCTGTTCTATGATTTCTACCTGTCAATTCCTTCTCCCTTCTTCCTTCTCTCCCTTCTTCCCTCCCTCCTTCCTTCTCTCTTGCCTTCATATATTCATACATACACATACAAATTTTATATACATATATATACACAGACATACACATATTCTCCTATTTTTCAGTTACTTCTCTTGACTTTCATAGGCTGATTTGTTAAATTATATCTCCTCATACTCTGATAATAACTAACAAATTTTGCTCAACCTTTATCTGTTCTCAGATTCTGCTTATCAGGACATATTCAGCTTTAAAATGTTCTTCAGATATTTTTGTTTATTCATTTATTCATAAATAATTGAGTGTCATAGGTTCTGGTAACACAGCAGTGAATGAAATAAATGTGATTCCTGACCTCACTGAGCTCACACAGCATTGTGGGGGAAATTGACAGTAAACAAATAATCTCATAAATAAATATACAATCATCAAGTACAAGTGCCTTGAAAGAAAGTCTTTCCTGTGAGATATTAAGAATGAAGGATCCAATTTAAATGAAGAAAATATGAAAGATTCTATCACTGACCCCAATTCTTCACCCTTCCCTGTGTCTAAGCCCTTTGCCAATGAGAGTGTTGCCTCCCATCCCACAAAAGGGGCCGAGGAGGCAAAGTGATGTTGTACCAGTCTTGAGCCTAAGCCTCAACAGTCCATGTGTGTTCATGCTTTTCTATTGCACTTTGCCATTGCCATGAAAAGAACATGCCCAGGCTAGCCTGCTGGTCCCAGGAGGAAGACGGACACCCAGAGAGATATGACCCTACTCATGTGCTCCAGTCAAGCCCAGTTTAAAGCAAAGCTTCCAGCCATCCCAAAGGCACCTGTGTGAGCCCAGTTTAGATCAGAAGACTCAGTTGACCCACAGCTGCATGGACTACCATAAAAAATAATTTTTTGAGCCATTGAATTTTGGAATAGTTTGTCACACAGCAATAGCTGACTGAGGCAGAGCATCAGGGAATTCTTCTCCAAGAAAGTAACGTTCGGACTGAGACCTAAATATTAAGTCGGGATTAAACAGATGAAGGGTGAAGGGAAGAGTGTCCTGGTGGAGGGAAGGTTTCAGGTGGGAAAGAACTTGATAGAAGCAGCGCTGTGCTTTGGAGAAAGGAATGAGCTGAAGACAGCAGGGAAGAGAGATCATGCATGGCTTCTCGTATGGTCTTCCTAGAGAATTTAAGATTAAACTTCAAAAAGTGAACTCAGAGGAGAGCTATTTGTAATCAAGAACACTAAAATCGAAGGAGTGTTGTCTTCATTATTATCATTCTTGAAATGCACCATCCAATGGCGTAGCGACGTGCCACATATGGCTTCTCAAGTTTTAAATTAAATAAAATAAAAATTTCAATTCCTCAGTTGCACTAGCCTCATCTTGAAAGCTCAATAGCCCCGTGTGGCTAGCGCCCACCCCCCCCCCATCTTAGCAGCATGAATATGGGAGGTTTCCATTGTGGTGGAAAGTTCTATTGGATAGTGTTTTAGTTTCTTATTATTGTATAAAAAATTACCACAAACTTAGTGTTTTAAAACATGACAAACATTATCATATTTTCCATAGACCAGGAGTCCATATACACTTCATTGTCTGCTCAAGGTCTCATTAGGCTGAAATCAAGGTATGGGCTGGGGTCTTCTCTGAGGCTCGGGGTATTTGTCCAAGCTCACTCATGGTTGGCAGAATTCATTTCATTGTACCTGTTGGCCAAGGGAGTGCTTGCAGCTCCTAGAGGCCACCTTGCGGTCCTTACCACGTGTTCCCCTCCTCTCACAACATGGCAGTTTGTTTTTCCCTTGAGGCCAGCAGAATATGATCTCTCTGGTGCTTCACTTTTTTTTAAAGGGTTGCCCGATTAAGTCAGGCCCACCTGGGATAATTTCCTTTTTGATTGACTTATCCAGATGATGAGTGACCTAATCAAAGGAGTGATGTTCCATTATACTCACTGGTCCACCCACACTCAAGGGGAGGGGACTATACAGGGTATATCCACCAGGGGGTGGGAATCTTGGGGGCCTTCTTAAAATTCTGTCTACAACAGATAGAACTGATCTAGAAAGTAGAAAAAGGTTAAATAAATAATAGAGCAAGCAAGTGGTAGGAGAATTTGGAATGATTAGCACAGGCTTAGAGCGCAGGTGTCATTGCTGTTTAAATAATCTCTACAGCACTGAGATCTGCAACAGCTTTCTTGTAATTAAAGGCTGTCTGCAGCCAGGATCAAAGTTTATGCACAGTGGTTTCGCTCTGGCAGTAGCAGTCCCCACTACTCTGAACACAACTGTGGAGGAGTAGAAACAAGCCCCGTAAGAGCAAAGACAAATAGACATTACCTTAAAGGCTGACATTCCTATATTCTATTTTTTTGCTGTTACTAACCTCCCAGAGTTTCTGACCTTCTGCTAGCCTTGATCTCTAAAACCCAATTGCTTCTTCTCAGATTAACTGATTTACTGGCCTGACACACTCTGGCTTTGGCTTGAATTCCCTGGCTTCCAAACCCTTGGCTCTC